>NW_028300434.1:0-2000 GCF_049724085.1 Artemia sp. Qi Xiang Cuo | reverse complement strand
AAGGGTACTAAGGTGAAAATTTGGGGAAATATTGAAACTGTGTTGAACTGAATCAAACTACAATATGCCAACAAATGTTTTTAAGAGGACGTAGCAGCAATCCATTCAGCGTGTGTTAAAGGGGATGTTGAAGAAACCAAAATGTGCTATGCGCATACTGCTATTACGGCTGCTATAACTATTTCTACTACGCAGGCTATGGGTATCAAGGTGACACTTTCAATGAGTATTTAGGTGGATGTTGAACAAAATCATAGCGAACTATGAGCATGTAGATTTTCAAAAATGTCACAAAGCAACATCTCAAGCACAGCTTACATTATTAAGTTCAACTTTTAAGGGTAAGTTGTGGTGGGTTTTGAACTAGCCAGAAGGCTATATTTGTATCCCATAGATACCTCCACTAAAGTCACTATAACTGATTATGCTAAGGGTATTAAGGTAAAACTTTTAAGGAACGTTTAGGGGATTTTTAAACTAAACAAAAAAACAACATGAATGCAGTTTTTCAAAAGTGCATATAATCATTATCATAGGCAGCGCCGCTCTGCAATAGCTAGCAATATCATTGAAACTTTTAAAGGTGCTAATACGATTGGAAATTAAAAGTTCTAGTATCCTTTTTAAGAGTCAAAAGTGATAGAACTGTAAGCAACCCTCCTCCCAAGTCCATTCATTTTCTAAACAAGTCCAATCAAAATTTTGAGATAGCCATTTTGTTCCATTAACTATGTCTCTAAGGATATTAGATGTGTCAATCCCCAGATATGTCAATTATGCTTTAACCCTCTCGCGGGCGCTGGTTGGTTTTGAGGACAATTAATTGTAACCCCCTCTTTACCCAAAGCTGAGCTTTTAACATATGTTTCCTGGTGCCATCTGATTGCCGACTCTTCCATAAACGTCCCTGAAGAGCCGTCTACCGGATAAGCTGTGCTTTCTTCCTGCCATTTTAGCAGAAAATTGTAATTTGAGTTTTATCAAGGATTTGCAAGGTAACTCCACTTTTTCTTTATTTTATAGACATTATCGCTGACCTGTGGAAGTCGGAATTTTTTCTCAAAGAATTCGTACCCTTAGAAGTGTGTTAGAGTAATTTTTTCAACTTCTGAATATTTCATACAGTTAAGCCATCTATTTTCCTTCTGTCCCCACATGAGGACATTGCCCATTAGCGCCAGCTTTCTGTATAGTTTTCGTCCCGTTTAGTTTCCGTAGAAAGCCACAGGTAACACTACTGTTCATTTGTCCCCGCTTGTACCTTGTGCTCACAAATTAGTAAAGCTTCTGTTCTTTACAGATGAGTCGACAAAAAATCAGGCATAATGAAGAAATCATGAAAATCATGTTTGAAGACGATAGTGACAATGGAATCGATTCAGACCAATCAGATCTTTCCTCCGACGAAGAAGATGGCAGAGATCCCACTTGGCAGCCTCCATGTGAAGAAGAGGACGTCCAACTTGCTACCGGATCGAGCCCAGCGGCTAGAGATACGCAAGAGAGAGCTACAAACGAAGACAGTTTAGACCACGAGGTAGCGGAACCTGATCGAACGGAACCATCTCTCCAGCGTGTTGCTAGAACTTATGCGAGGAAAAGGAAAAGCCCAAGCACGAAGCCCAATAGTTCTGCTTCTTTTGCGACGTCGCAAGCAGACCCTGCTGTCAACAGTTCAGTTTCAGATGGAAGATCACAGACCACTCCTTCACAGTCTAACAGTGGGATTGCAGCTAAAACCAAAGTTCCACGAGACAACCTGAAGTCTAAACCCGTCAAGGCCAGAAGACGTATTTGGAGAGCCAATGTCGATAATCCTCTAGCAGAGTCGGTTCCTCCGTTCACTGGAGATGGTCGGGTCCTGCTCAATCTCATCAACGAGTCGGATCCTGTCGATTTCTTTGAGGGACTTCTTTCCAACGAAATTCTTCCAATGGTCGTCAGGGAGTCTAACGCTTACGCATTGTCAAAAAAAGGGTATGAGTTGAATATGACATCAG
>NW_028300433.1:0-79534 GCF_049724085.1 Artemia sp. Qi Xiang Cuo | reverse complement strand
TATATATATAGGTGAGAAAACGAGGATTTTAAACAATCAGACAAGATCTAACCATCCGAAGGAAAGCTGCCTTCTTTTGAAAAGCTTTCTCTTCCAGGAGAGCTGCCTTTTTCGGATGTTTTAATTATAAAAAGTACTCCTAGCCTTGAATTTTCTATATATATATAAAGCCGACCCATAATAATCGATATCTGCATTTCTCGTCAAATCACTCTCCTTCTGTGAAAAGAGGGGTAATAATTTCTTTTTTCAACATAGTTCTAAAGATCTGTTCACGTAATCATGTAAATTCTGAATTAAATTATTGGAAATATATTCTATTATGCAATGACTACCCAATAAACCTTAAAGAAAATATCATAGATAGACGATTAAAAAAAGATAAAACAAGAAAAAAAGTAGCCCACACCCCTTGATTCAGTTTTTTCAATAATTCAGAGCAAAAATTTCAGCGCTTTATCATACATATCAAAACTTAGTGACAAACAGAGAAAGTTGCTGGCACTCGGCGAGAATATGGGCCACATCTTCAATACCTATATTACATCTGGGGCAAGAGTAATACGCATCGACAAAGTATGCAATGCGGCTTAGCAATAGGGAGGGGGGGGTCTTTCGCATTAGCATTGAATTGAGAGATCAGTACTCAGACAAGATCCAGAACCGTGATCCAGTACAAGATAAGATCCAGAACCGTGACGCATACGCAGAATCTTCATTGCTTGAATTATTTGAAGGAAAAAAAAAAAAAAAGAAAAAAAGGCTTTACAACACGCTAATCACTTGTACTAAAAGATGTTTGTAAAAACTCCGAATATGAGCATTTATTATATGCAATTACATGTTAATTGCACTTAAAACAACATTGTTCCAAATATTGCACTTATATTGAACCTTAAATTATACAAATAAAAAAGAAAAAAAACACGATTCGGATATGCAATATACGATTCGTTCTCACTCGTTTTCCTATTTATCTTCTAAATACAAACAAAGTCATCAGGGTCGTAGAGAGGGTTTATATTTCAGGAGTTTAAAAAAAAAATCCGGGATGGTAAGGGAGTACCAAAGAATATCCTCTTTTGAAATTAGTCCAACAGACTTTAGCAATATTACCTACTGGACTTCAGATATATTAGCGCACTTTTAAGATACTTTTATTTGGTAAGTCAACGATGTTTTTTGATGGGGGTGGGGTTAAAAACCTGGTATCCTCATTGGATAAGGCTCTAATAATCACGGCTAAAAATATGACCACGTAGATTTCGACTTCACATATTCAGGGCACACTGATACTAAAAGGGGTTTCCTGGCAAGGAAACAAAGAAAAAGCATTTCCACATTTCCAGGTATCGAAAAAAACCACACAAAATAGGACTAGTAGGAACCTTCGTAAGCCACTAAAAATAAATAAATCAATAAATCTTATGAAATAAATTCTAAAAACTTATAAAAATAAATAAAATAAATGAAAAATTATTGAATAAATATATAATTTAATAATAATTTGACAGATAATTAAAATAAATCTAATAAATTCATATCTAATAAATTTCAATAAAAACAAATGTTACTAAATTATAATCCACTAATAAAAGTAAATGAAATGAACAATCCGAATAAGTAAATCCAATGACGGTGAATCAACGAATCTGCAAGGAGAGTGCTCTTTTTCAAAGATGCCGGTTGAAAGTGGCGGTCGAACCTCATGTAGCCTTATGAATGAAATTCCAATGACGGTGAATCATCGAGTCTGCCAGGAGAGCTCTCTTTTTCAAAGATGCTGGTTGATGCGACAAAGACAGCTACGAAACGGACTTAGAAGCTCTGGGGGAGTTTGCGCTTTGGTACTAGTCAAGCATTCAAGTCGACGTGCTTGTGAATATCACACGGAAATAATTGTTCAAAGAAGCTCACGAACTGAAGAAGCCTAAGAACAAATATTGTATTCTTGACTCACCATGAATTTCATTACGGAATGTAATAATAATAATAATAAATTTATTATAAGCCAAAAAATAGGCCATACAACACAGTATTCTTAATTACACTCCACAAGAAAAATAACATAAAATCTAACTTCTCCCCCCCCCCCCAAAAAAAAATAAATAAATAAATAAAATAATTAAACAAATAAAATGAAATAAATAAATAAATAACTAAAAGAAAATAATAATAATAAATTAATAATAATCAAGTTTCACTTATTGCTGTCAACGCTTCATTTACATATTTACATAACTGCATGATTGTCATTTTTACAGTCGTCTGCAGGATCCCCGGGAACTCCAAGCTACCACCCTCAAATTACTTTCCCATTAACAGAGAAAGTTGTTGGCACCCGGCAAGAACTTGGGCCACACCTTCAATAACTATATTACCTCTGGGGCAATAGTAATCAATATCGAAAAAGTGTGCACAGCGAATTAGCACTAGGGGAGGGGGGGGGGGTCTTTCGCATTAGCAGTGACGTGAGAGATCAGTAAAAGTTCAAAAAAAGTTCAGTAAAAAAGGCATGGATCATTTAACGTTTCTCTTTAATAATAGTATGCAAATGGTTTGAAAACAAAGATATCTGCTGCGAAGTGGCGAAAACTTCGATAACATAACTGTAATAGTTTTCCTGGGCTTTTTTCGATTCTGAACATTTTTTGTTTTCCCTCAAAAATTGACCCCCCTCCCCTGCCCTCAGAAATGGAGGGAAGAGGGGCCGCTGAGCCTTCCCCTTGAGGCAGATCCTGGTTATTTTCAGTTCTGAGTATTTTTGGCTTTCCCTCCAAAATTGACCCCCCCCCTCCCTTGCCCTCAGAAATGGGAGAAGGAGGGGCCGCTGAACCTTCCCCTTGAGGCAGATCACGTTTATTTTCAATTCTGAGTATTTTTGGTTTTCCCTCCAAAATTGACCCCCACCTCCCGAGCCCTCAGAAATGAGGGAAGAAGGGGCTGCTCAACCTTCCCCGTTAGGCTGAGCAAGATTTATTTTAGATTATGATCTATTTTGTTTTTCCCTCCAAAATTCACCCCCCCTTCCCCTGCCCTCAGAAATGGGGGAAGGAGGGGCCGCTGAGCCTTCCCTTGAGGCAGATCACGCTGTATTTTCGATTCTGATCATTTTTGATTTTCCCTCCAAAATTGACCCCCCCCCTCCCCGGCCCGCCGACATGGGGGAAGTAGGGGCCACGGCGCCTTCCCCGTGCGGCAGGTCAAGCTTTTTTTTCAATTCTGAGCATTTTTGGTTCTCTCTCAAAAATTAACCCCTCCCCTCCCTCATAAAGGGGGGACGAAGGGGGCTACCAGACCTCCCCTTGAAGCAGACCACCTTCATTTTTGATTTTTCTGTTTATTTTTATGTTAAGAATAATTTTATTTTTAACTTTGGTGCCAGTTTCAAAGTTAAATATAAACCTTTGCTTGCTTGGGCCTTTGGGCGTTGGCCTTGCTTGGGCTTATGATGCCCTATAAAGTGTTTTTATCAAGTGAAAAATAATTAAAACTTACATTTTTGGCCAAATAAGTATTCAAATAATCAATTTATTGTGAGTATGATTTTATTTTTAACTTGGGCGCCAGATTCAAAGGTAAATATAAACCTTTGCTGAAACCGGATCTATCTTCCAGGATCAAAGCCACAATTACTTTAGCGCCCAAGAACCCAAAGGGCCCACAGCTCCCAACTTGGAAGATAAATACAAGCACACCAAAGTATCAATTCATAAAACCAAACATTAAGTTATTTTACTTTTGGTACAGCAAATTCTTCCTTCTTCTTTAAATAGCGATTTTTACCGGAGGCAAAGAAGAAAAACCGCAAGGTACTCGCAAACTCGCAAAATCCCAGGCGATCTGGTGTTTATTTACCCTTGAATCTGGCGCTCAAGTTAAAAATAAAATTATACTGACAATAAATTGATTATTTGACTGCTTATTTGGCCGACAATGTAAGTATGAATTATTTTTCACTTAATGAAAACACTGTACAGGGCATCATAAGCCCGAGCAAGGCAAACGCCCGCATGCATGTAATACAAGCATTTTTAATTTATCAGAACCCAAAAATGAATGACATATTTGAAATATTTCTGAACGCCCAGAAAGAAACCAAAGTTGATCTCTCTTGTAACTTAATATTTCTCTACGAAATGGATTTGCCGACAATAGCCAAATATAATTTCTAAAGTTAGCATATCACAGATAGTGCGGGTATGCACAAAAGAATTCTACTGAGGGGTAGCAAGATTTCCCTCCATTATTTTGTAACAATCATAAATCAAATAAAAAACATTTTTTTCCGTCTTTCTATCTTTTTTAGATACATGCAAGAGATTGGACTGTGAAAGAAAGCAGAGTTTCTTTTTTAAACTTTAAGTACAATATAAAAGGAAATTCTTTTGACAGGGAATCAAACCCTTATTTCCCGCCTTACAGTCACGATCAGCGACCATTATACCGTAGAGACACTAAGAGACTTATTCTTTTAGCGTGTTGTATCCATTTTTGACACAAGCAAATTCCCACAAAACCTGATATTTGGTTTTTGGAAAAGAGGGAAGGAACGATCAGATTGAGCTTAAATTTTGAGTATAAGATCCCAGGCCCAAAGTCTAAAGCTCTTTTTTGATCCTGGGCGCTTGGACTGTGGAAGCTGAGGAGCTAAAGTATCGAAGCTTTGATCCTGGAAGCTAGATCCGGTTTCAGCAAAGGTTTATATTTACCTTTGAATCTGGCGCCCAAGTTAAAAATAAAATTATACTGACAATAAATTGATTATTTGAATACTTATTTGGCCGAAAATGTAAGTATGAATAATTTTTCACTTAATGAAAGCAGTGTACAGGGCATCATAAGACGGAGCAAGGCAAACGCCCGCATTCACGTAATACAAGCATTTTTAATTTATCAGAACCCAAAAATGAATGACATATGTGAAATATTTCTGAACGCACAGAAAGAAACCAAAGTTGATCTCTCCTGTAACTTGATATATCTCTGCAAAATGTGTTTGCCGACAGAAGCCAAATTTCCCCTCTTGTAACTTGATATGGTCTCTCTATGTCAAGTACCCTTTCCCGACACATTGGTTTGCTGACTCCAATCTTTGTGACTAGTAGAATTCTTTTATGCATGCCAGCATCATCTGTGATTTACAAACTTCAGTTAAGATAATTTTTTAAATCGGTATTTAAAGAAGAAAGAAAATTTTGCGGTACCAAAGGTAAAATAACTTAATATTTGGCTTTATGAATTGATACTTGAGTGTGCTTGTATTTATCTTTCAAGTTGGGAGCTGTGGGCGCTATGGGTTCTTGGGCGCTAAAGTAAATGTTTTGGGTTCTTGGGTGCTAGTGGGAGCTGGGCTTTAAAGTATCGTTGGTTCTTATGTAATAGACAAGTACCAAGGGGATTTTCAAGATTACCAGCAGCTCTACTTAGCAATGGTATACAACTTGAATTATAAGCTAGGCTGCAGGTCAAAACAATGTTTATGCCTGACATTAGGCCTATCCATAGCTCAAATAGCGGATCTGTCTAATATTTATACTTCCTTTCCTTAACACTTAAAGTTGAGTCAACAAACAGCCATCCAAACTAAAAAAGAGAATCAGTCCTAGCCTAGAAACAAGAAGCAGAAATCAGAACAAAGGACTTTAAACTGACCATAGAGACAAAACGGTTCACTTATTTGCTAAATATTAGGATCTGCAGACTAGGCTAGCCCTGTCAAATTTCACTGCGCTTAGTTTAGAAAATGTAGAACAGTCTAAAATGTTTAGGATGTTGATTATTAACGTATCCTCTAGAAACCAACTTCTGTTGAGACGATCTTCTTTGTCAGCTAATGCTAATGTTCAGTTCAGGATATCACGCCTTTAACTTTCTTAAATTTCGCGCTTGTAATTGGATTTCTGATAATAGATGGCGAAGAAGATATAACTTAAGGGCGAGATACATGTAGCTCTTTTCAAGCACCTGCAGCGCTGTGGGCAAACGATAGCGTAACAATAATAATGCCCTTTGCACAATATTTTCAAAACTAAACATCATGGACATCAACAATCAAATACAGGTTATTAGATTGATCTCAGCTTATCATTTAGCTCTTTACTATTATTATTGTTAAGTTCTTTTACTAAAATTCTCAAAACATACTAAAATTGACAAAATTTTCATCATTACAAAATTTGTGTTAAATTTAACATTCTTTCATTAATAAATTATGAGTTCTTTTATTATCAAATATTTAATTACTATTATTATCATTTATTTCTTTTGATTTTCCTATTGATGGGAATGAAATGATTGGGGATTTCTTTATTTTGATGATCACGATGAAACTCACTGCCGTTTTTGTAAATTGGCACTGAAAACTAGAAAAATTTTCAAGCTCAAATAGGCGCTAGTTTATTTGAAAATTGACGCAGATTTGTTAAATCGGTGCCAAAAAAGCTATGTGTGTCCAGCCTTTTTGGAACAATATTGCATTTGCTAGTGCGTTCCAGCATTCCAAGATTCATTATCTGACCTGCCCAATTACTTACCCTTAGTGTTTCACGAAGCAAATACGACGTCAGTGGTTAGGAAGATTGCTACTTCAAACAGTCTGGGCTAATTGTAGGTTAAGCTATACCTGCTACCCCCCCCCCCCCCCAAAAAAAATGTAGCGATGAAAAAAATTGGTATCTGCAGCGATGAATAAATAGGCTGGCTATACTAAATATGGTACTAAATACTGACCGCGATAAAGGCGATATTATGCCCAATGGTCGTGAGCTTACACCTTGTAATTTCTCCGATAGCACCGCTTATAGCGCTGAAGATTGTGCCAACAAGGCCTGCACCGCGCTCAATTATTAAGTGAAAATAACATGTCCATCCATGTAAACGTGATCTCTTTTTCTTGAGCTATCTGGAGATCTGATTCCCTGGGAGCGTTACCTTGGAGACATGCGAACTAATTACCTATTATTAGACTAGATCCAGACATATAAAATGAAATAAACACAGATAAAAAGCAATAGGTTTATTGTAACTTACTCATGTAGGCGAACAGCAGTGGGTCACTCCAAATGACAATAATGGTGACCGAGATACAACATGAAAGAATTTAAGACTTCTATCTGAATGGTCCTGCTTCTACATTACGAATCTTTTTTAAAAGGCACTTCCACCCCACTATCAAACTTAGCTCTTCAGTCTTGCGCTGTGAGAACTGGCTCACAATTGGCCCAAGGCTCCAAGGACGCGAACCTTTCGTCCAATAATTTCTTTTAAATATTTCTGATGATTCAAGCGTTCACACGGTTCTTACCATATAAACTTCCTTAGAAATATTGAGCGTAGCATTTTTTTTGTTACTAATTATCTTAGCGAAATTCGAACGGCTAGCGTCGTTGTTTGACTGAAGCTAGAATGCAATTTCTCTTTTTGCTGTTTAAGAATTTAGACTCTTGGAAGCGGTATTTGACCTCAATTAGGGGACGTTTAATTTCTGTCCAAATCATCTTTAGAAGGAAAAAATCTTTGTATTTTAAAAATATAGCATTTTTCTCACGGTACAAATCACCCTTCCCATCAATTAATGACGCCCCGTCATTAGCAATTGCTTGCTTTTGGGCTTTTAAAAGGTTTGGCATTTATTAACTATTTCTTCTACATAATTGTTTTATATTTATGTTATGGCTTAATCAGGAGTGCTAAAAATTTTCGCTATTACTTTTCTTATTTTATCCTACATCCCTATCTAAAATTCATCTACCGGACTAAGATTATTCATGGTTCTAGGCTAGCTACTATACTAAAGTTTTTTTTAATTCAATTTTTACAAGGCTTTTTTTTATTTTGCTGTCAGTGTGGCGCACTACTGTACATCTATGCTACAGCAACGGGATACCATAATTATGATATTCATAATATCTCTTTGACGTAAATTTGTACGATATGAACATATTTCTTACAAATAGTGTCTGACTTGCCCTATTCACGGGCAATAGTAGAAGCTTTTTACTGTTGGGATTTTTGAGTTATAACAGCTATTAGGAAGTAACACATGTAAATCCACATCTATTTCATTACCTTCGAGTCTTTAGTTTACTCAATCCTTCTGTTGTAAATTATTGTCTTTCACTCTTTTTGTCTTGGCAAAAATTTTGAAGCATTTACATTATGGTTTCTTCATGGAACAGTTCGAGCCTGATTGTGTTCACACGAAAAGTGTTCTCTAATTGTCAACTGGGAAATTATACTTCCCACTACAGGTGTTGGCATATGCTATCAGGGTTTATTCACACCTGCCTTTTTTTTGATAGTTCATAGGGTGCCTTATCATTAAGGGGTCGAACACTGGGCGTGGGTTTATTTTCTTCTCAGCATATCATTTTTAGGATATTTTGGGGCACATAGAGAATGTTTTCTCGTGTAAAATTGTTCATTTGTGCCTTTTATAAAATTGTTAGCTCATGGCTTGCGTTGATTAACCCTTGCGGTGATTCCCAGGTTAATCACGGGGTAATTGAAGTTTGGATTTGGAACAGGTTGTCATCAAACTATAGTGACTCTTTTAACATATTGTCTTTAACTTCAACTTCAAACATCTTCAAATATCATTTAACTACAAATATCGTTAAATATCAGTTATCTTGTACTGACTGATGGGGTTCTCAGAAGTAAACTTAAAATTGTCTTTAACTTCAACTTCAAATATCTTCAAATGTCTTTAAATATCATTTAACTTCAAATATCGTTAAATATCATTTAACTTCAAATATCATCACTATACTGTCAAATGATTCTGAGGTCCATAATGAGTATCAAAGGCGATATCTATGTGTTTATATCTTGTACTGACCGATGGGGCTCTCGGAATTTATGTGATTATATAGTTCATCAAACCACTGGATACTTAGATTCAAATATAGTGTTACCTGATACGTAATATGGCTCATGGTCGAAGAAACAACGATCAAAGGTAACTGTTGTTTTTGTAGACGAAGCTGGGATGAAAATTGCCTGGAGTGCATGGCAAGTGCTCTTCGTTGGTTGAGATTTGATGAAAATAGATGCTACTAGGCTGTATCTGTACTGGACAACTCATTGTAATGCTCAATATCCAATGCGTCCATCCATTTCCTGTAATAAAAATTACGAGGCAGAATCAAATGTTCTTTTAATTAAATATTTATAGTACAAATAAGTCACGATTAATTGGGTACGCTACGTTACGAGACAGAGTTACGAGACAGTATGCTACGAGACAGAGTTAAATAAATATACTAATATTAGTACTCACAACAAAATTTTTTTTTTATAATAAAACGACATAATTCCCATTGGGAAATCTAAAACAGAGATGTCTTCAAATTTGTTTTGAGAACGGAAACATTGAAAAAGGGCTTATATAATTCTTCAATACTTATTAAATAAACATAATTTACCCTACATTATTAAGTTTGAGGTCTGATTTTACAACATATTTCATGCCTGCATTGTTCACGCACGTCCGTGCTGTTTAAGAAACGCATGTGCAGCGTCATAACCACACGGTTTTACGTAAACGATACTACAATGAGGGGAAAAGACATAGCGAGGACGAGTGGAGACCTCTATACCCACTCGTTTTCTAATGTCTTCCCTATTTCTTGGCTTAGACGTTCTCATTGGGTTCCGGGTTTAACCTCTGCATTTCAGCTGTTTCCCCGTGTTCTTCTCTTGGTTTTCGTCTTCTTAGTCTCAGGATTTTTCCGTAATTACAAGTCAACATTGGTGCCTCATATTCGCCTTTCGAATAAGGTAATTAGATGCAGGAT
The DNA here is from genome assembly GCF_049724085.1 of Artemia sp. Qi Xiang Cuo. Classification (NCBI taxonomy): domain Eukaryota; kingdom Metazoa; phylum Arthropoda; class Branchiopoda; order Anostraca; family Artemiidae; genus Artemia; species Artemia sp. Qi Xiang Cuo. The sequence continues at coordinate 69,734 of NW_028300433.1, read as the reverse complement.
TTCCAAGCTTGCCCGTGTAGATTCCAGTTGATGCTTGGAAAAAATATAAGCGTAATGAAGAACTGACATCAATATCTTTTTAGAAGGCTATTGTTTGAGCAAACCCTTCAGCACTAAATAAATAAATATGATATTAAAGTCTTATTAGAATCCGTTAAGCGAAAAACACCTTCACATTATTAGGGAATTCCTTGTGGGTTTTACTTAGTCGCCATTGGACATACACAGGGTTTCAATCCATATATCTTAACTGATCAAATGGCTTTAAAATTTTACATATTATTATTGAGATATGATTCCACATCCGCCGTGAAATTCAAAATATAAACGTACCAATAGCCAACTATAGATAAAGTTCGGATCGGATTTTTTTGTAGCCCTCCGTTTAAAAGTATTTTTGCCCCTAATATTGACTGGTGGCCCATATATTGGGACTGCCTCTTTACATTCTCCAGCTTATAATGAGTAACCCTCACGAGTCACACTTAGTTACCATTTGATGTATACAGGGTTTTCTTATGTAAACTTCAACCAATCAAATGATTTCCAAATTTAAGCATCACTTTTGAGCTTTACAAAAAATACCTGAATGCTCCATTTGCACTAGATTTACCTGAATTTATTATAATTAAACTGTTTTTAATCAAATTCAATTCAGTTTGAAAAAAATTAAATATAGCTCAATTTAGTCAAACTCAATTGCTCTAAAACATGAACACGGTGTCTGTGTAGTGTACTGATGTTTTACCCTTGTTTCCTCCGCAGGCTTCCCACAAAACGTGGTCCATATATTTAGATTTGATTACACAACTTTATACTGAGTAGGGGATGATTTCCATAGTTTATTTGTAGAATATAAGTTGAATTCCATAGAGGAGTATGAATTCGAAGTATGAATATCATCGATTCACATATAGAATCGATGATATTGACTTCGAAAACACGACCTCGCCTCTCCAGGATATAAGTTCCGTTATTGATCTCAATAACTGGGTACGTTATAAGCTATCCAACTGATTAATTCACATTTATAGGGGTATTGTTGATTTTCGTAAAGTAGCTACCTAGTAGGCAGAATGTGCCACACAGGACCTAAAACAAAATTTGTCACCATTGGTCGACCACGAGCTTCCCACCTTGGGCCTTTCTCCCTGATCGCCGACGTTTTGACATCACTCGTATTAGTATTATTTTTTTCATTAATATTTACTTGGTTAACTTTACCAGCACACTGTTAAATTTATTATGGTGGATCACAAGTTGATTTTTATAAGGGATTTGAAATTTTTCTTTACATTAATTAGGGATATTTCCATCTGTCAGGTTTTTTAACCGTTCTGCCTGACTGTGTCGTTATTTTATACTCGGTTTCTTGCGGTTTTTTATTTTTGGGTTTTTATAGAGAAATAAGGTAGAACTGTCTGTCGTTTTTTTTCAAAAATTCTTGCCCTTATACTGTTATTTATGTTTCATTTGTAGTTAATGTGGTTAGCCTCGCCTTTCTTATTTCTTAAATCAATGATTTGTCTTCCTTACTACCGGACTCCATGATACCGTTGTCTGTTAACCCTGGAGTGCAACTGTTAAAAGTGGCACTTTTTGAGGTATCATTTGCCCTTCCCTCGTAAATTTCTACTCCCCTGCAAGTCGAAAGTTTATTCCTTACGTCCTCGCCTTGAGTTCTCCATGCGGGAGATTTGAAAGATCCTTGAGTACTTTGGAAGGAATCGAGAGTTTTCGCGGGGCTCCTTAATTTTTTGAATGCCATTTCCTCGGGGGGATGGGGCGTTCTTTGCGCTAAGAATCCCTACCGTGAAGTCCATTTATTATGTCTGACTTTTGAAACAGTTATATCATTATATTTACCTTGCTGGCCATTCTTTGGATTTTTATTCTCAGGGAATGCACTTTGATTCATTTCTATCTGAAAACTTATGAAATGCATAGCCTCTCGCAGGTTTGTTTTAGTTAAATCTTTGGGAGTTTTCTTTATAGTAATATCGGTGGTTTCTACAGTTCTATTTAATTCTTCCTGTAAAGACTGGGGCCTTTCTATTGGCGTTGCAGGGGAAACCACATCGTCTGGAAATCTTTTAAGGGGACATGGGGTCGAAATTCTATCGGGGAAAAATTGGGTTTTTGGAGATATTGTATAATCTAAATCTCCTGCGCTAGGCGATGAAAAACTTTTTGGTCTTTTTGGCGTTTTTATTTCAGGAAAAAATCCTGGTCTTAGGGATTTTTCTTAGGAACTACAAGATTTTTCATAGCTAAGAATTCTTCAAAGTTCTCCTCATCACTGTCATTCTCGAAGTAGTCTTGCTTGAAATTAAAGGGTTTTAGCTCTGCCAATCTTGACCTAGGGGGCTCATTTTCCGCATCTGACGAATCAGTAGAGGAGGGATGTGATACCCATCTCTCTGGAAATTTGGCTCTTTTTATTCGGCTAACATGCACCTTGTAAGTTCTTCCACTATCGGGGTTTTCCATTTTAAAAGTATATTCGTTATCGTACTTTTTGACTATTCTGTACGGTCCAGAATATTTGTTGGAAAGTTTTTTGCCTTCCGTTTTTGCTTCTTTCTTTAGGTAGACGCAGTCTCCTACTTTGAAATTAATACTCCCCTTGACTTTGGGTTGGTTTCTTAGCTCTTGGTTTATTTTACATTTTTCCAACTCTTGCCTAGTTATTTTATAAGTTTTCCTCATCCTATTTATGAGTTCTTGTTTGTAATCCTCTGAGTTATTATAAAACTGCCGAGATTCAATAATCTCATCATACAGGATTTTAAAATCACGACCAAAAAGTAAATAAAATGGATTGTCTTTGGTTGTTTCGGAATAAGCAGTGTTGATTACGTTAGTTAAATAATTTAAGAATTGATCCCAGTCGTTCCTATTGTCTTTCGTATAAATACTTAATACGTTCGAAAATATTTTATGCCTGTTTTCTATTTTACCATTAGCTTGTGGGTGGTACGGAGCTGTCACCATTTTCTCTCTATTAAGAAAACTTATTATATCTTTTGTTACTTTTGAAACGAAATTGCCCCCGTTATCACTCAACATCTTATTAGGACCATCATTCTGCAAGATCTATATCTCTAGCACCAAACTTGTGTCATAAGTACATTGATTCTTTAATGCTTTTGCAAAAGTAAACAAGGAAAAATTATCTATAATCAAAAGCATGCAAGCATGGCCCCGACTAGATACAGGTAAGCCTTCACTTGTCCCGTATAAGTCAACTGAGGTAATATCGAAGGGGTACTTTGCTACCGGGATCCTTCCCATTGGAGGATTAGGATAAGCTGGGGGGATTTTTCTTAAGTTACATTCTTCGCGTGTACTTACAAATTCTTTAAGTTTTGTCATTGCAGACGGCACTTAAAAATACTGTTTTAACATATGGAACGTTTTCATAACTTCTATATGCCCACCTGTATCTGAATAAAAATATTCAAGTGCAGGCCCTATTAAGTTTAGTGGTAATACAGGTATTATTGAGGTTTGGTTTCTATTTGTCTCAGCAGTCACGATTCTACATAGTATTTCTTCATGAAGATCATAGTAAAAATTATCTATCTCTTTTCTAAGAGTTTTGAATTTATCCGGTATCGCATCATCATTCACAAAATAATCAATTAGTGCTACACACATTTCGTCCTTTTTTTGCTTTCTTTTGTATTTTTCAAAGACAAGGGACAATAGTTAATCTTATTTTCTTTTACTGTGTCTTTGACTTTGTTTTTCTTACATTTGTGTTTGCTCTTAGCATTGATAGCGTTAACTTCATTTTCTTCGGCTTCCGACGGAATTTTTTCTGGATATCGACTCAAAAATTCACAAGCTGCATTTTGTTTACCTTTTAAATGTTCAAATTCGTAATCTAGCTCTTGGATTTTCATAATCCATCTAGCTAGAATGCCCGTGGGGATTTTAAATGTGCGCAGGTACTGCAAGCTTTTATGGTCTGATCGTAGTATAAATTTTCTACCAATTAAATAGTATCTAAATTTGTCCAAGTGGTGGATTATAGATAATAATTCTAAGTTTGTGGCGGAATAACTACTTTCGCCCTATGATAAAGTTCTACTCGAATAGCATATAACGTTTTCTATTTTTTTTTGTTTAGGCGTTCCCTATAGATGATTAGGGTTTTCTACCGGGATTATTTGTGAAAGAATTGCGCCAATGCCTTTTGAACTAGCATCGGTTGTAACCACAAATCTTCTGTTTTCGAAATCAGGGAGTGATAAAATTGGTTCAGAAGTGAGCTCCTTTTTGAGTCCGTCTAGGGGCTTCCTGGGACCAGGTAACATTTTGGGAGTTCCCTTTAGTGAATTCCGTGAGGGGTTTTGCAATTTGGGCGTAATTGCGTACGAATTTTCTAAAGTAGCCAGTAAGACCTAAAATTTCCCTTAATTCTTTCATAGTTCTGGGGGGCTTGAGGTTTTCAACACATTTTATTTAATCAGGGTCTTGGGATATCTCTCCTTGGGATACTACTCCTAAAAATTTAATTTTAGGTTGAAATAAATTTACTTTCTCAGGCCGGCATTTTAAATTGCCTTGTCTGAACTTCTCGAATACCTTAGCTAGCGTTGGTAAGTGTTGTTCAGTGTTTTCTCCCACGCATATAACATCGTCGACAATATGAATTATATTCTTTAATCCTCTTAACAGGTTCAGTAGGGGTCTACATAGCGTGCTTGAACTTGTTTTAAGGCCAAATGGTACTCTCAAGTATTCTTAAGAACCATATTCGGATGAAAACAAAAAAAATTTTTAAACACGAAAAACGGGTTTTAATTTTCTAACAAGCAGTGAACTACAAAACATTTAATTATGCACAAAAGCTCCGAATATTTCGGCCCCACATCCGGGAGCCTTTCTCAACGAAAAAAAAAAAAAATAAAAAAAAATAAAGCAAAAAAAAAAAACAACTTAAAAAACATTACAAAAAAACATACTAAACACATAAAGAGAACAAAAAGCAAAAACTAAACAAAAATATAAATAAATAAGAACAAAACTCACATATTAATTAAACACTTCCATGCACTGAATGTCTTTCAACTGGCCTCCTCTCAGTATATAAATGGAAATATATTAAATAAACACTTCCATGTACTGAATGTCTATATTGATTCAGTACATGGAAGTGTTTATTTAATATATTTCCATTTATATACTGAGAGGAGGCCAGTTGAAAGACATTCAGTGCATGGAAGTGTTTAATTAATATGTGAGTTTTGTTCTTATTTATTTACATTTTTCTTTCGTTTTTGCTTTTTGTTCTCTTTATGTGTTTAGTATGTTTTATTGTAATGTAATTTAAGTTGTTTTTTTTGCTTTATTTTTTTATTTTTTTTTCCGTTGAGAAAGGCTCCGATGTGGGGCCGAAATATTCGAGCTTTTGTGCATAATTAAATGTTTTGTAGTTCACTGCTTGTTAGAAAATTAAAACCCGTTTTTCGTGTTAAAAAAAAAAAAAAAAAAAAAAAAAAAAAAAAAAAATTTGTTTTTAATGGAAAAGCAGTGTGGTCTAAGAAATTATTTACATATTCGGATGCTGAAAATGCAGTTTTATGGACATCCTTTTCGGCTATTTTCACTTGGTGGTAGCCTTGGGTAAGGTCCAAAGAAGTAAAAATTTTGTTTTTGCTTGAAATTGAGTCAAGAATTTCATCTATTCTTGGTAGAGGAAATTTATCGCTAACTACTTGTTTGTTAAGGGCTCTCTAATCTACTACGAGTCTAAGATCTCCATTCTTTTTTGGTACTAAGATCACTGGTGCACTATACGGACTTATACTTTTTCTATTTCATTTAAATTTCATCTAAAATTTAATTTTTTTCTAGTTCATGGATTTTATTTTTTAACCATTCTTTGTGCTTATACGGCACACGATATGGCTGTTTTGTTACGGGATTACCAGTCGTTAAAATTAAATGTTCATAAAATGGTATCAGCCCGATGTCATCTTCAGATGTAGAAAACACATCTTTAAAATTCCATAATAATTCGCATAATTTTTTCTTAATTCCCAAGTCCGTAATATGATCCGTATTAAATTTTTTTTAAAATTCCGATTTAGCTAAAGGATATTTGTTATTTGAAGTTTTAATACCGATAACGAGGTTTCCTTTAGAATTTTCCCATGTATTTAAAGCATTCTCCGTTAAAACCTGGATTTGAACTAAACATGTCCCCTTTTTAATCGTAATTGTATCGGTTTCGTGGTTATTAGTTACCCAAATTAAACTTTCTCCTTTGTCATAAGATATAATCTGTTCCCCGCATAGCCGATTTTTAGGTATTTCAGATGGGGTCACAAACTATATTTCTGATTTTCTAACCACTGGCTCAATCATCCGTGTTAATTGAATGTTTCGCATCGTTTTGTGAGGGACTCTTGTTTCTCTTATCACAAATCCGTCATATTTCTTTTCATTTTCATCGTTTGTAAGATTCATGCTCGGGCTGTGATGCGCCAATGTGTCATATGGCGGCATTAAGTTTGGTTTTATGTTATTCTTCCATAACCCTACTATTTTCTTAATTTTGCTTGATCTGTACTGTCACACATCTCCTGTTTCTATTTTCGCAGGTTCGATACTTTTATTATTTAAATTAATTTCATTTCTGCAATGTCTCTCAGGGTAATTGAACGAATTTCGAATTATGCCATATCTTTGCAAGGCATGAGGTTCAAAATGCTGTGAAATTAGACCACCAGAAATTTTGTTGACTTTTATGGTGTCTTCGTAACCTCTTTTACGACTTCTTTGGATAGAAATGTCTTCCCCTATCTTAGCTGGGTAGACAAGCCTCTCATTTGCTACGTCTAAAAGTATTCTATTAGACCTTAGAAAAATTTGCGCCTATAATAGCCTCATATGGAAAGTTATCGCATATTATAAAATTTGTCATAAAGGTCCTATTGTCTCTTTTTACGCTTAGGCAAATTGAACCTTTTGCGTCCAATTTATGGCCTGTCACACTACGTTAAATTGGGATTATTAGGGTTTCTCTGTCGCCTAATATGCAAAGGCAACATATTAAATACACAAAAGTTTTTGATACTGATTGTTGCACCGGAGTCAATCAAGGCTTTAAAATTAACATTTTCTACATAAAAATCATGAAATATAGGTAAATGGTTATTAGAATTACTACACGATGGCACTAATATAGGCTTGGACCTATTAAATATTCTGGGCATCCCCTGGGTCTAATTTCTATTTCTGAGGGGCCAGAAGTGTTTCCCTGAAGATTTATTTCATGTGTCGGTGCTTGTAATAGATAATCACACGTATGAGTTTCCGTTTGCATATCCAATTGATTTACGTAAGTCTGTCTTCACCATATCTTATTACGGTAGCGTGGATGTCTAGTGTCGGTGCCGCTTGCTGGCGGTGACTGCCAATGCCATTGGCTTGCAAAATTTTCATTTGCCATCGGCAAATTTTCGTGATTTCTATATTGCATTCTCGCATTATACTGGCTTTGGCGAGTATTTTGGTTTTCAAATCGGTAATTAATTTGTCTGTTGGGGGGAGGGCTATACAAATTTGGTTGGTACGTGTTGTAAAGTACTGATTGGCGCAATCCCCCTGGCTGTAACCTATTGCATGACCGATGCTAAAATTTTTTCTTCCGAACAAATGGTGGCTTTAACTTTGCTTATTACCGACAGCAAGTTTTGGTATGCGATTGGGGACATAACGGCACTCTCTCGCGATATGGCCAACACTATTACAATTATAGCACCTTATGATTGTAGGGTTATTTTCGTAATTCAATTATTTGATGGGTTGAAAACGTACTGTTTTCTGCCTAGCGGTTTCTGGCGTTTTATTTCTTTTTGGCACTTGGGAGTTATCCCTTGAAAAGAAATTGGGGGATGTCTGATCGCCCTTGAAGTTTATTTTCGCACTTGATTCGCCTAGGCTATTTATCTTTGCTTTACTATAATTTGCGACCATTGTATCGACTTCGATCAATCGCTCTGCCTTCTGAACTGCGAGATCCCGCGTCTGTATATTCTTGGATATTACCACTCTATATAGTTTTGGGGGTAGGCCTTGCAAAAAGATATTTAGCACGAATATTTGATAAAGTTACCCCGAACCAATTTCGCATTTTGCCTCTACAGAAATGTGTTTACTATCAAGGTATTCTCTTATATTCTGGGATAAGGCAAAGTTCACTGTTCTGTTTTTAAACTTGTTTATGGAAATGGTTTCTATAAACCTATCTTTAAATGCTTTTAACAAGTTATCAACCGTATTTATTGTCAAGTTGGTGTTATTGCCTATGGTATGTTGCAATCTGTTTTAGAAAGGTTAAGGCCTGGCCTTTTAATCGTAGTAGGAGCATGTTGACTAGCACTCCTAGGTCTGTTTTTGTTAGTTGTAAAAACTGGGTCCATTGGATATTGAATTCGTCGATATCTGATTGACCATTGTACTCCTGGATAGATTTCGCTATTTCTATATTTTTCGCGACTAATTTTTGCACTATTAATAAGTCATCTAAGATCTTCAGACATTTTTTTTGTGATATCAATTCAAAATAAATTTATTTTTTTATTTAACCTATTTTGGGGGAGGCTATTATCTCCTATAAGATATAAGGGGTTTCCTGTCGTAGCCTAGCGGTTATAGGCCTAATCACTTTACTTATATGTCTGTATCTCTCTAATAATTAAATTCGAATTACAAAGTTTATAGCGTAATTAGTTCGCAATTTTTCGTCCAATTTCCGACCGCGCCATTTGTAGCGATGGAAAATTTTGGTATTTGTAGCGATGAAAAAATTGGCTGGCTATACTAAATGTGGTACTAAATACTGACCGCGTCAAAGGCGATATTATGCCCAAAGGTCGTGAACTTATACCTTGTAATTTCTCCGATGGCGCCACTTATAGCGCTAAAGATCGTGTCAACAAGGCATACGCCACGCTCAATTATTGGGTGAAAATAAAATGTAAAGCCATGTAAACGTGGCCTCTTTTTCTTGAGCTATCTGGAGATTTGATTCCCTGGCAATGTTACTTTAGAGATTTTGCGAACCAATTACCAGTTATTAGGCTAGATCCAGAAATATAAAATGAAATAAGTGCAGATAAAAAAAGCAATAGATTTATTGAAACTTACATATTTGGGTGAACAGCAGTGGGTCACTTCAAAGGACAATAACAGTGACCGAGATACAATATGAAAGAACTTAAGAATTCTATGTGAATGGTACTGATTCTCATTTATGAATATCTTCAAAAAGTATTTCCACCCCACCATCAAACGTAGCTCTTTAGTCTTGCGCAGTGAGAACTGGCTCATAATTGGCCCAAGGCTCCAAGGCTGCGAACCTTTCGTCCAATAATTTCTTTTAAATTTTTCTGAAGATTTAAGCATTCACACGGCTCTTGCCATTTAAAATTCCTTAGATATATTGAGCGTAGCATTTTTTTTGTTACTAATTATCTTAGCAAAATTCGAACGACTAGCGTCGTTGTTTGACTGAAGCTGGACTGCAATTTCTATTTCTGCTGATTAAGAATTTAGACTCTTGGAAGCGGTATTTGAACTCAATTAGGGGACGTTTAATTTCTGTCCGAATCATCTTTAGAAGGAAAGAATCTTGTATTTTAAATATATCGCATTTTGCTCCCGGTACAAAAAAAAACAGGATGAGCAAGGAAAAATGATGTTATGTGATACCTTCAAAATCAATCTGATCAAAAACAACACACACAGTGCAGATACCAAAAAGGAGGAGCAAATGTAAAATTTGTCACGCCTAAAGAAATTTTTAAATTCGTAAACTTAAAAGGGGAGTACACGTGATAAAAGCTGTTGTTTTCTTTTTTGATTGTTGATAGTGTTTCAGTTAACAAGACAAAGTTGCCGTATAAGCATTCGTTGTTGTCTTTTACAGATGGCATCTGAGCAAATCAGTGCTATGCCAATAAATCAGATAGTTGGTAGTGTTTCAGTTAACAAGACAAAGTTGCCGTATAAGCATTCGTTGTCGTCTTTTACAGATGGCATCTGAGCAAATCAGTGCTATGCCAATAAATCAGATAATGCAAGCTTGAATGCAATGTCCTTTTGAACAAACTTCCACCTTTTAGTACATTCGAGCATCACTTATGTGACTGTTTTTGTTAACTCTAACTTCCCCTAATGTGATCTGGTTAATTTGGGTTGATTTGCATTTTAAGGTCGATTTACATATTCAATACAAGTTTCACTCGTTTTAAGATTTATTTATTCATTTATATTAGTATCCATTGTTTTGTTTGTTTGCATTGATTGTTTATTTAATTTCTGTTGGTTTTGGGTTTCATTTATACTTCAGTAGCAAAATATTTTTTTTCGTTTTAAGCTTGATTTGCATATTTATTTTAAGCATTACTCGCTTTAAAGGGCTAGGCACACGTAGCTGATTTCGGGAACCGATTTCAGCTAGGCTATATTCCACGTCGAGTGATTATAATTAATGATGGTTAGAGGTGGGGCTTAGTGACGTTTTTAGGTGATTAATCTTCATTAATTACGATTAATGACACGCTTTAAGCTCTAAAGCCCTAGTACACTCCTTGTCTAGAACGTAATTAATTAGGATTAATCACGGAAAAACGTCACTAAGCCCCGTCTCATACCATCATTAATTATAATCACTCGACGTGGAATACACCCTTGCTGAAATCGGTTCCCGAAAACAGCTACGTGTGCCTAGTCCTTAAGATTTATTTATTCATTTATATTATTACTTGTATGTTTTTTTGCTATTATTGTTTATTTAATTTCTGTTCGTTTTGGGTTTCATTTATTCTTTAATAGTAATTTCTGGTAGTTATGAGTTTGAATTTTAACAGGTATTTGTATCTGCTGATCTTAACTTTAAAATGGCTTTTACTTTTCTTTGAAAATCTTCTTTTAGGGAAAGTTTGTTTTAATTAATTTTTTTCTGTTTTTCGTTGCAAAAAGTTTCAAGTTTTTAAAATAACCTTATTTCAAAATCAAAGTTCTTTTAACATCAAATGTTCATCAAACTATCAAAACTAGCATAAAAGTAAAAATATCAAAGTAAAAAAAATTACAAAGGAAAGAAAGCATCAATGTAACCAATGTATCAAAGTAGCAATAAGCAACTTGCATCGCTTACAGCCCTTGCACTGTAAATCGAAGTTGAATCCAAGTATCACAGTAAACAAAGTGTCAAAGTGACAACAATCAAGCTCCGTACTTCAGACCCACTTCACAGGGGTTGGGGGCGGGGGGTGGGTTCAACTCCGGAGGCATAGTTATTTGGCCTTAGAGATTTTTTGTACAAAATGGCAATCTCAAAATTTTGACCCGATGCCCTTTGAAAAAGTGGAGTGTGGTCTCGTTGGCTATTTATCGCTTTTGACTCTTAAAAAAGAACTAAATGTATCAGTTTTTGATAAAATGAGCCCCCTCCAAAGTTAATACGACCAACACCGACACAAGAACCTTATATTCTAATAATAGGCAACTTACATAAATTACTTTCCTTGCCCCGGGGGCTATGGAGGATTTCTCAACCCCTAAGTTATAGTAATTTTAATTTTGGACTATTTTGAACAAATTGGCTATTTCAAAATTTTGATAAGATGCATTTGGAGGTGGGGAGACTCCAACTTTGACTATTAAAGGATAGTCAAAACTAAAATTTTTAAAGTGGATTAAAATGGCAGATTTACTTTGAAATGGGAATATGTTGACAACATTTTCACTGTGAACAACAAAGAAATCTTTGTTGGACTGTTAAAGCTTAAAAGAAGTGGGCCATTCCAGATAGCGTTTGGAGATGCTATTCTTGTAGCATATATGCAACACTGTGAAAAAAAGAAAAGAGTCATGTGACCTAGGTCACACAATTACATTCCATATGATTATCCAAATTCTTTCCTATACTTGAGGCAATTTTTTCAGTTTTTCGCTTCCACTATCTTAATAGTGTTTTATATGGTTATATATTAAACAAAGTTAAGATAAACGAAGAAATAAAGTAAAAAGAATAGGCTTATCGAATACGCCAGGATCCACCCACAAGCAATCCCCAATTATTTTGACACGTGTCGAATTGCGTTCCAATTTGGGTCGAAAACATGTAATTTTTTGTTCTGTCGAATTTGTAGGTGAAAACGGTCTAATTTAAAAAAATCAGAGTTTTGTACCATTTCTGAGAAAACTTCAGACTGCTAATCAAACTATTAGATTTCTAGATGTTTTTCCTACCTACTGAGATCCTTTTTAAACCAAGTCATTAAATTATAAAAAAAAACCTTTATTTAAAAGCCCTTTTTAAACCAAGTCATTTTACAAAAACTCTCGAATTATCGGTGCCTTTACCATATAACGGAATTAGGAAATCAAAAGTCTCAGGTTGTGAATGGAAGTGTGACAAAATTATGGAAACTACAACAAAGAATTATGGAAGGGGGATTGCCCAGACTGCATTATATTAAATACGCAACCTAAACTATCCTAATCAAAATACCAACTTAGTATTTAATTAGAATATAGCTATAATGTAGTTTCCTACTGAGCCGAAGCTAATAGTGTCGGGTATAAAGACCATAAAAACCGGTTATTGTCTCATTTTCACAATACAAGATCTTGAGTGTGGTGGCTATAAGACAAAAGTACCTTTATTTTTTGGTTTTTGGGTTTGTTTTAGACCAGGACACTTTTTATACTTGTCGTAGAAACTTCGAAAAGGACTCATTTGATTGGAAATCGAAAGGATAAGTGCCTTTTTTAATCGTCAAAACTGATTGGAGAACGACTGGAGCCCCCCTTCCCCCCCCCTCCCTCGCCCATAATTTCCTCACACACCATGCCCTGGGGATGCAAGAAATTAAATTTGTAGGTATAACCAATTTATCTTTAAAAGACACAGTATTTCTTCACAAAATTACCCATAAGCAAACAGTAGTAAAGCATTAATAGATACAGATCCTACATTCAGTCCTACGCCTGAGGCATGGATTTATGTGCAGTTTAACAGGTATATTGGCTTACCAGGGTCACTCACCTATTAATACGAACGGTAGTCTATTTCGTGATATACATGTTTTTTTTGTTTTTTTTATGGTAAATCCGTGCCAGAAAAACCGGTGTGTCTTTTTTAGCTGCCAATATATTCAATTATTTTTTTGTATATATTCAGGTTTCAGATTAGAACTTTCTACAGTTTGAATAGTTCATTCAATCTACTAGTAACGATATTTTTGCAATCATTTACAGAGATATGGAATATTCTAAGCGACTTCTGGTGAGTAAAATTTTCTAATTATTATAATAAAAAGAAATCTATTTTTTGTCTCGCCATTAAGTTAAGGAAGAATTCCCTTACTTACGCTTTTTTTTACCGTGCTGTTAGCTCTTTTAAAAAGCTTCATATGTTAAGTAAACAGTCCATGTGTTTCAATTTTAGTAAATATTCAAAAAAAAAGAGAGAGGCGGGTTAACTTTGATTTTGGGTCATTGTATATGAAAAATTAAAACAGAATTTGCATATTAGTTTCGGCAGATATGAAAGGTCACCCCTCTCCTCAATATCTTGCTCTTTACGCTAAAGCTGTTAGCGCTTTCAAAAAAGCTTCCTATTCTAATTAAAAAGTCCCTGTTTTTTTTTCATCAAATTTAGGTAAATATTCAAAAACAGGGCCAGTCAGTTTCGCTATAAAAATAATCAAATCGTTTTTCATCCTTTCCACCTGAAAAAGGTGTTAATATTCAAACAGGACGGGTAGTTTCACCAATAAAATAATCAAATCACTACGTTCTTCTATCTGTAATGGGATGTTTTCTCACTATCTGATTAAGAAGAGCATGTTTACAAATTTGTTGGCTAAAAATGGCTTTTCTCAAAATTGAGTTATGAATTAACTTACGAATTAACTTACATAACGAAACTTCTATATTTATATGTTTTTATCACATGTATTAAGGGGTTTACCCCCTAGTCAATACCTCGCTCTTTACGCTAAAGTTCGAATTTTGTTCAAATCACAAACTCCTGAATCACAAAGGCCGGTTAATTAGAATAGATATCTCTTTTGAAAGTGCAAAAAAAAAAAAACTTTAGCGTAAAGGGGCGAGATATTGACTAGAGGGCGACCCCCTTCATATACTTAATAATTTTTGGTTTAGGTTATGTCGGAGTCTTCCTTCTTCCTTTTTTCTGTGATTTTAAGTATTTCGCAATTTAGGTATATAAAAAGTTTTAAAAGCTATGCATATAAGAAAAAAAAATCTATAATTGTCAACTTTTTGTGTTTGGTACTATGGAATTGATAGGCTCAGTGCCCTCCATTAATATTCTGAATAAGTAAAAATTGAAGTAGCTAATTAAATTGCGTCATTTTAGAATGTTGTTGATCAAGCATCGCAGCAAAAACGCGCAAAATTGGATGAAACTCTGGATAAGACTGAGACGGGATTAATTGAATCATTGAATGCAAAAAGATCAAGTGTAATTCGTCTCGCACCCCATTCCAAAGCGGAGAAGGAATCTGGCAACCTAGCTGTGATTATCGACGTAAGTTTTAAAAAGATATTCTAAAAATATTTGAATAATTTAGTAAATCGATTCCTTATATGCATGCGGTGAATAATGCTATTTCATGATTGACATGTAAAAAATTTGCGGCACATTATAACTGAATTAGCATGCATATATTTAGGCTAAACAGATACAGGAACCTTCAGGGTGTTAAAAATTCTATAGGCCAGTATACAGTTCAAAAATTACCAGTTTTATTGGAACTCAAACATCGTCTGCGGGACATGTACTCGCCTTGTTTTACCAGTTTTAATGGTTTTAAGCTATTACTAAGACCTTTATAAACATCAACTTTGGTAAAAATCAACGCTACCAGTGGAATACCAAATAATATATATAAATAGTAAATAAAATCTTGATTCATACATTCTTGAGCATCCTCAAATTCAGTAAGGAAGATTATTTTCGTTGATTTGTAGGCATACAGGTCACGTGTGTGTAGATATATTTATTTCTTAGAAGGTGGGGGAGGGAGATTAGAAGTGTGGATCTAGATCCTGAATTTGGATCAAATTTTGAATGCAGGAAGTTCAAACTGGACCTCAACAACTCATTATGTTATTTTTATTATTATAAGACAATTTCAATTAAATACACGAGAATATTCAAAGCAAAAGAAGACATTGAACTGAAATCTAACGAGACCTAAATCTCGAAAGGTCATTATTTTATTTTATAATTAAACAATTTCAATCAAATAAACGAGAATATTCAAAACGTCAAAAGCCTTGGCTATTCTAATTTCAAAAGGTTAATTCCAATATGTAAATAAAGAAATAATAATAAATGTTGCGTTTAATGTTCTATTAACCAAATCAATTGCCGTTTAACTAGATTTAGGTAGAGATATTATAGGTCAGAGATATTAAAATGTTAATCTCCCCCCACCCCCGATGTGTGTGTGCGTGTGGGTATGTGTGCATGTGTGTGTGTTTCTGTAAGTGTGTGTGCATGTGTGTGTGTGTGTGTGTGTGTGTGTGTGTATTTGTGTGTGTGTGCCGTGCATGCGCCACATCTACTCGATAATTCATTGAGATAGTATAATGAACATTGCAAATTCAATAACGGCGTAATGATTGTTTTGTGTGTGTTTATGTGTGTGTGTTCGTGTTTTTGTTTTTGTGTGTGTGTGTGTGTGTGTGTGTGTGTGTGTGTGTGTGTGTGTGTGTGTGTGTGCGGTGCATGTGCTACGTATACTTTATGATTCATTGAGATATTGTAAATTCAAAAAAACTTTAAATATTTTCACCGTTTCATTGTGTGTCTTTATGTGTATGTTACTAACAAAAATTGTAATTTATTATGCATTTGATCTGTAAATAATGCTTTAAGCAAAAAGTATTTAGTTTAAATAATTCTAGGATGAATTGAGTTTTATGGATGGTATGGTAAAAAATGAACATGATTTTTCAACTTTATGAAATAATGCTTATTTTACATAAACAATAAAACTTTTTTTTCTACATATTAATGATATAGCACCACCACCACCATTGAGTGATGAAACAAGTGTATTTACAGGAAAAATTATTTCACCACCAACTGAGTTCAGTGATGAACCGACATTAGTTCTAGAGAATATGGAGTGGCATAGGGGGTTCCTTAATGATGTTTATGGGGAAATGGCCAGCCTAGACGACTTAACCTGTGATATTGACATACTTGAGGATCTAAGGTGGGCAGATAGTTTTATGCGTGAACATTTAGGGGATGTTACTAGTGCATCTGAACCGGCTCCTCATACCAAAATTCCAGCACAGGATAATACAGGCTGGCTCGACCAATTGTCCCCAAACACCTTGGAATATGTACTAGGGGACTCCCTCATGCCATATCCAACCAATGCTATTGAGGAGACTGGGAGTGGTGGTGTTATTGACAGCTCCCTGTCACCCTCCACCATTCCACTTAATGATATAGCTAGTACTAGTAGTAATGCAACAACAACTGCAACAGTATCCCCTCTACCAGATTTTTTTCTGTCCAACTCAGCCTTGCACCACACATTGGTCTACAGCGCCAAATTCGGTGACCCCTTCAACTCTCTAGTGTACCTCTTCAACTCTCTAAGATTCGAGCCATTCTTGAACAACAACTGGGGGTGTGGGGAGTGGGGGTCAGTTTAAAAGCATCAATAACAGTAAAAATATTTTTTTTTAAATGAAAATGCGGGTGAGATGTATTCAAAATACTTGCACACAGAGATGTTGGCAATTCAACCGTATTTATCAAATTAGGTTTTTCTAAATTGGGCTAATAGTATTCAAAGTAAGTGGGAAAATTATAACGAGGGGGTAGTGGATCTGTGGTTTTATTTATTGAAATTTTAAATGTTAATATTTGTAGGTTTAAAAAGGATTTTATTTTAAGAGGTGGGCAGGGGGGAGGGAGGGCAATTGAATTAAAATATAATTCAGATTTAGAGGGGTGTCAGGGGATACAGCGAATCTGTTTCGATACGAGACTGCAGTGTTTCAAGTATGCATTTTTAATTGCAGCATACAGACCACTTAAAAAAGATGCCACTAAGAAAAAAGTTGGATAAAATGGCAGTTAGTGGTAGGGAGGGTTCAAAGTTCCCCAAAGTAAATTTTAAATGTTTAAATGGTCAATTTCCCGTGACACTAAAAGGAATAGATATTTTTGAGTTGGCTAATGCACATTTAAAAATTGATGTCACGTTGTTACAGTAAGAAACATAATTTGAAGAGGGTCAGCATTCTGAAAAGAAGGATGTATTATTTCCAGTGTAGGCTCCTTCAAATGAATCAGTACAACACTTGGTGTGGCATCTATCCACCCCACCCACAGACTCCGATTCAATTGGTCATTTCAATCCAATTACGGATATTAGTAGGGTTCTAAGGGAGAGTAAAAAGCGGGATGGTGTTTCCTATTACCGTTCAATATGTCTTTCCATATTTCGCTCTGATTTAAAGTTAAAGCATCACATGAAGCACTGTAAATATCATGGATACCAGGCTGTGGAGACAGTGAGTAGGGATTGAGTGATCTTACGTTTTAAAAATTTTCAAAACACACCCCTACAGAGCACTAAGATTGCTTTGGACTGCGAAGCTCAACTGACAGACGTGTGCGATCCGTCAAATTCAAATCGTGTTAAAATACACGAAGCCATAGGGGTCTCTTACGCTCACGTGCAACGATATTCTAATAATACCATGCAAGTGCTGGAGATAGTTGAGATGTTGAGTGACGGTGAAGACTGCATGCGCTTGGCATTGGTCAGTCTAATCAAAACAGCGAACGGTGCGATTTCGCACCTTCGTCATACAAACTATCCTATGCTCCTATCACCAGATGACATAGTGGCCATTAAAAATTGTAAAATGTATTGGGTTTGCAAGGGGGAATTTGAAGATGGTGTTGGGAATGGTGTGAGTAGGAAGGTGATCGACCATGAACATTTTTGTCAGGAAATTACATCGGGGGGGAGTAACTTTAGAGGGATAGCACATCAGTCTTGCACTGCAAAAGTTAGACACCAATATTTCGTACCTGTTTTTATACACAATTCCAATTACGACTTAAAGTTTGTTCTTCTGGCGTTGGCCCGCATTGCCAAGGGAGGAGTTGTAGATGAAGCATAGATAGATGGTTTATTTTTCATATAAAATCATACCCAAATCATCGGAGTAGCTACTGCCGCTAGAATTCATGTGGAAAACAGTTGACAAGAGTAACATGTGCCTGAATAAAATCCGTTTTTTAGACTCTTTCAGCTTCTTCCCCAAATCTTTAAGTCAATTAATTCAGGTACAGAAAAGTGACAATTTTGATAGCTTCTCCTCCTCAAACAGCGCTTCCCCGATGATTAAATGTATGATTTATTAACGTGTAAGGGCATATATCCATATGATTATTACAACTCTGGCTTGAAGCTA
Source organism: Artemia sp. Qi Xiang Cuo (assembly GCF_049724085.1). NCBI lineage: Eukaryota > Metazoa > Arthropoda > Branchiopoda > Anostraca > Artemiidae > Artemia > Artemia sp. Qi Xiang Cuo. Next base: position 51,221 of record NW_028300433.1, on the reverse strand, counting down.
GATGAGGTGTCACTATAGCCCATTGAAACTTTCTACAATTCTCTTACTGAGAGTGAGTGCACCACTAGCGACTACGAATTTGCTAAGAGGGTTTGGGCAAAGGGCGGATGTAAAAATAGGTGGGATTATTGTAAACTATACTTGGCCAGTGATGTACTCACTCTTCTGGACATTGTGTGCAAAAATACGGATAAAATCTATGGGGAATTTGGGTTGGATTTAGGTTATTATTTTTCCACTCCTCATCTGGTGATGGAATTGATACTTAAAATCAGCAAAGAAGAAATAGGTCTGATCGCCGATGTGGATCAGTATCTGTTTGTAGAGAGATCAATGAGGGGTGGGTATGTTTTTCATGGGGATCGTATCATGAAAACTGATCCGAGTGGACAGCACACCGATGAAAAGTCGGACGCAGTTTTTTTGGATATGAATTCTCTTTACCCATCGGCAACGTATCACTACTGTTTGCCGTGTGGCAATTATAAATGGCTTGACAATCCGTGTGCTTCGAATCTCCCCTACATTGCCAGTGTTGAGGAGAATGGGGCACAGGGATGGTTTTTTGAAATTGACGGTGAAATACCCATGGAAATCCATGACTCGGTAAAAGACTTTGTTTTTCCGTGCATAAATGGACCGGTGGGTAGGGACTCTCTGAGCCCCTACAATTTATCTTTAGTAAAGGACGGGAGTATGCACTGGGTACCTTCAAAACAAAAACTATTTGCCGACCTCAACCCAAAACAGAATATCGTTGTTCATCACGTGCTATTCAAATGGATGGTGTCCAATGGTTTCAAGGTCACAAAGATTCATAGAGCCGTCCAATTTGATCAAAAGCCTTACTTGTAAACTTTTATTGACACCATTGTGAGTAAGCCCTCAAAAGCGAAAACTAAAGTTGAAATAGAAGTCTATAAACTCATTTTGAACTCAGCTTTCGGTAAAAAGTGCGAGAGCGTACGACACAGAAGTCGATGTGACATTGTAACCAACCCCAAAGATTGTGCTCGAATCATTGCGGATCCAAACTTCACATCGTTCACAATCATAGACTCTAATATGGTGCTCCTACATCGCAAGAAAAGAAACATTGTATTAAATAAAAATATTGCAGGCGGAAGTGCAATAACTGAAATATCCAAGAAACACATGTTTTCATTTTATAATAATGTATGTAAGGTACAGTGGCCGATTGAGGGAAAATTTCCAGGGCATTACGTAGAAACTGATTCACTCCTGTTAAAAGTCAAAACTGAAAATCTATTGAATGATTTGGAAAATGGCGAGTACATTAGCTTACGAATGGACTACACTAATTGGGACGAATCCCTCTACCCAGAGCTAGTGAAACGCCAGGTCCCGAATCAATTGTTAATGTTAAAATCTGAAACGGGTAGCGATCTGATATCCAGTGGTGTGTTTCCTGGTCCGAAGGTATACTGTGTGGAAACGCACGGCAAGGATATCAAACAAGTTTGCAAGGGGGTACCTACACACTTTGTAAAAAATAATTTCGACATGAGTGTGTATAGAAACTGTGTGGAACGTTGTTTAGTGCCAAGGGCGAAAGTCATGGCGATTCGCTCTTTACAATTTAAAAACTACACAGTTAGAGTTGAGAAAAATGCCATGTAAGCCATATTGGACAAAGTCTTTGTATTTGAGGATGGTGTGAAGGTAATACCCCACGGTCATTATTTAATTTGAGACCGAGTTTAATGTATAGAGTACAGAAAACAACTCGGTCTAGAAAAATTAACTTAAATTCATTAAAAAAAAAGTATAAATTGGGTGGGAGGGTTTTTTGGGTAATGGAGTGTTTTTTAAATTCTTTTTAATTCTTTATCACAAACAATTTACAATGTGTGTGTGTGTGTGTGTGTGTGTGTGTGTGTGTGTGTGTATGTGTGTGTTTTTTTGTGTGTGTTTGTTTTTGTGTGTTTGTGTGTGTGTGTGTGTGTGTGTGTGTATATGGGGGGGGTTGTGAAAGCAAGATCTTTGTCCACTTGGTAAGGCCAGCCCCAGCTGGGGCCCACGGTCTGAGGCCCCCGCTTCCCGGCGCCCGGCGCTTCCCGGCCCACCCCTGGCCGTGGCCATAGCCGCCCCCCCGGGGGGAGAGGGATCCCCAAATTTAAAATGCTGTAAATAAAAGTGATATTTTAAGTGCATTATTCCAATAAATGTTGTATTTTTTTATAAATAAACAAACAAAAAGTGTATTTATTTAAGAGTTTTTTTTTCTAGTGGTTATGTATATGTTTTATTTTTTATTATAAATAAATTAAAAAAGTGTATTTTTTCATGTTTAATGTGCTTTTTTCAATGTAGTATTTTTTTTAAAAGTATTGTTACCTTTTAATGTGTAATAAAAGAAAATATTATTCGTCTTCTTGTTATTATTATTATTATTATTCTTGAACGGAGTAGTAATAGGGAAATTATTCAGTCATTAGACAGCCATAGTCTACAGTTAGTTGTCCATGTGAACTGCTGAAGGTAACATGTATCAATTTAAAACACAAGTCAGATCGTTTCTGTCTGGGTCGTCGATGTCAGAAAAAACAACACTATTAAATAAAATAATTAAAAATTGTAATAAAATATTCGTGGTAAAGGTGAAAAAATCTACTTTTGTTACAGTATTTGGCAGGAGTCACATTATAAAATAAAAGCAATTGCCATTACGGGATTGGTGCAGATACAATTCATACAGGGACTTGATGTTTTTAGCATTATTGACCCAAACTCGTGTTTGATCATTGACGATCTGGCTGAATCTATTGAACAATGGTCCCAGGAAATGCTACAACTGTTCACTGTTCGCTCTCATCATGAACAGATTTCCGTTACTCTGGTTCTACACAATCTCTTTCATCAGAGCAAATGTATGCGAACACTTGGATTGAACTGCATCTACTATATCATCTAAAGAGTTGTTCGTTATTCTAGCTCGCTAATAACTCTTAATTAACAAATCCATCCAGGAGCCCCCAAATTTCTGCTCTCAGCATACAATCAGGCAACTAATAAACCCTACGGCTACATCCTATTGGATCTTAATCAAAATACACCCGAGGATCTGCGTGTAGTCACAGATATTTTAACAATGAAATTACAGTATATCTCCCCGTGAACACTAAAAAGACCTATTAGTTGCTATCATGACACTGAAGAAACTACATGAAAATAGACATTCGTTTTCAGTTCTAAGCACTTCAAAACCTCCGCTTAGGAAGGCCATACTCAAACACAGTATCGACAATGATCTCATTAATCTAATATCCGAAATTTGTTTAAATTTGATCGAGGGGAATGTTCAACTCCCAGAAGTAGTTAAAAAGCAGGTAAAGCAACATTGTTTCATTGTACATACTTTGGCCTCTAAAAAGAAAGGGAAGAATTTTAAAAGGAAACACCTTCTTCAGGCGGGCGGTAGCTTTTTCACACTTTTACTACCAATAATTGCAGGATTTGTAAACAGTTTTCTCTAGAAAAGGAATGGCAAAACCCTACATATTGACTGCAATAGAACTAACTCTCTCGCCCGTCGAAAATTTTGAGAACAATCCGACTAAATTCCTAGACAATAAAAATATTGAGGATGGTAAAAAATTGCTTTTACTTCAAGATGCAGTTCGCCGAGTGGACAAACACAAGTCCTATCGGTCGAAGCCCACTGCTGCTTCTGCTGCTGCTGATCCAAAAAAAGAATCATCTCCGCAGGAGTCTGCTTCTGCAACAAAATTAAAGAAGGAGTAATTGGATTCATTTTTATTTAAATTTGTAAATATACGGCCCCCCTAATATCGTTAAAAATGTACACGACTCCTAGCCTATCTCTTGGAAAGTGGTCAAGATCATATTCAAGTTGAGAGCAAAGGGGAAGGGATTATAATTCGGGGCAAGAGCTATAATCTACTTGATTTAATCTATGATATGGTTACAAATCGTAAAGGACTATTATCATTTGACACTCATCGATACAACTTTCTAAATACATTAAAGTTCCCCAAAAGTCTTATTGGCAATAGACAAATTCTAAAAAAATTAAATGAACATGCATCATCACCATCAACAATAACAACATTGACACCATTAAAATATGAACTTGAAGAAGAAGATTTTAAACCAATTTTGGAAAATACTAGCACACCGCTGATAGCTAGACAAAAGCGAAGACGTATCAATTCAACGTCACCACCACCACCACCACCACCAACAGCCAGTATACAAAAGGGTAGCGGATGTTAAACAATGTGTTTAAGTTCAAAATGGTTGAATTTCTGAAAGGTGTTTATGAAAATATTGGTGAGGCAGGGAGTTTAAGTTCCCCCACTACTCTTTCCAAAGTCACTGGTGTTCACACTAAAAGTGGACAAGACTATTTACAAAATAAATTAAGTTACACTCTGCACAGAAATCATAGACTTCGTGCCAATCAATATCGAAAAACTAAAGCCTTTTACCCATTGCATATAATGCAAACAGATCTCCTGACTCTAGATGAGCTTCAAAGACGTCACAATACACCGTACAAGTACATTCTACTTGCAATCAGTGTTTTTATTCGCTATCTATATGCAATTCCATTGCGATCAAAGAGAGGTGTTTAAGTTGATCAGGCCATTGAAAGTATTCTCGAACAGGGTTCATATAAAAAAATTCAAACGGATCACGGTAGTGAATTTGTTAATCCTCATGTTGCAAAAGCACTAGAAAAATATAGTACACTGCTCTATCATAGTCACAGTCCTATAAAGGCTGCAATGACCGAACGATTGATCAGAACTATTCGACTTTTAATTTCAAGATATTGTACATTGAAAAATACATCGGCTTTTATTCATGATCTAGATAAAATCATGTTGATTTATAATAAACGACCTCATCGATCATTGTCCAACTCTACGCCAACGGAAGTTCATCATTCTGATCATGATACAATTGACACCTTTCTTAAACAGTATTCCAATGAATCGGTTGTCAAGAAGAAGAAAAATAAATTCAATGTTGGTGATACTGTTCGAATTAATGGAACAACTAATGTTTTTGAAAAGGGGAATTACTTATGGTCAATGGAACTTTTTAGAGTGGCAAAAATCCTAGGCACTAAACCCTTAACTTATCGCCTGCGTGATAACATAGATGAAGAGATTCTCGGCGGCTTTTATGACTATGAATTGCAAAAAGTTAAAAAGGCTAGTGAAATCTATCGAATTGAAAAGATATTAAAGACACGTACTCGCAGGGGTAAGAAACATTTACTTGTTCGGGGGCTAGGACACAACTCTGATTTTGATTCTTGTATCGGTGTTGAAGATATTGACAATGCCCCATGATTTCTATGTAACATTCATGTTCAACGTTTCCGATCCTCTCTACAATGACTTGAATACGACAAGTAATTTTTGGACAAAACTCTCCTCCGCCATCAAATTTGACGGTGCATATAAAGTGACTCTTGTCGACTGTATTCTCAAAAATACCTATGACATCCTGAGAAAGGATCGTATGTATGATATAAAAGTTATACCATTTAATTTGACTATGAATAACTTGGGGTATTTCGAATATAAATGGGTTGAAACACTTAAAGCTAAGGACTATTCACACGTCGGATTGAAATATATAGAATAAGATAATATGTGGGATTTATCTCGTGCAGTCAATAGAAAAATCTCATATCGCAGGAATGGTACATTCCATTTTAATTAGTCATAGGAAAATAATATGATTTACATTAGCTCACTTGTTGACACTCACAAAATTATTCTCAATGACAATCTGAGAGATATTCTTGGCTTTAAATAGAAGACGATCAATGGGGAAAATGGTGGCGTCATGAATGTAATGGATCTAATGTTTTTCGCTGATGATCCACCCGATATCGGCCTTGACTCCTGTCTATTTATACATGCATGCTTTATGAAAACGTCGAGGGTCGGTCATTCAAATATTCACCTCCTATGTGTTCTTGAGCGAAAAACAACTCATGAACTTGTTCATCACTATAATATAAAGCATCTTCAGTATGTTCCTGTAAACACTTCATATTTGAAACTCTGTCAATTAAGTCTAAGAAGTGAATTGGGTGATCCTCTAGCAATAACAAAAGGCTTAGCAGTGATTACATGTCATTTCCGACCAATTGTCAACGACAGCGCAATCACCTAAAATGAACAATAGACAGACAACAATGTTTACCCTACAATATTAGTTATACTCTTTGGGGTATGAATCCTTTTCAATGAGGCAATGGCTTAGGATACTACCGCTATCGTGATTAGTTATCAGGTTATGGTTGTGTAAGCTGGTTCGCCAAGCAAGTTCGTTCTGCACCACCCCCTGATCGAAAGTATCTCGTACCTGCCGCATCAAATTTTGCTGCCTCCACGCTACAGGACTGGGGGTCGGGCAAGAATTGCAAGGAGAGTGTTAATGAAAATATTAGATCTTCATCAAGAGATGTTGGTGAACAACTAAAATCTCGACAAAATGGGGAGGGATTGAAAAGGATACGTTCGCGTCATTCACTCATCAGTCTTCACCCAGGCAGGAAGCAAAGGACATCAACAAGGACGTTGAGGAATAAAACAAAGAAGACCAATAAGCAGATGAAGAAGAAAAAGAAAAAGACTGTTAGATGAAAAAAGTATTTCTTCTCTTAAGATGACTTATCTCCCACACAAGGAATCATATACATCAATTAGTTCCTCATTGAATCTATTCAATGCTGAAAATGTTGATGTCAGTGTCAAGTATGGCTACTATGAACAATTTCACCCTCAACACACCCTCTCGGAGAATATACTCTTTAAAATATTTTCCAATGAATACAATATCATTGATTTGTAGTCAAAATTTATTGATTTAGATGTTGTGGTGAAGAAAAAGTCGTATAATGCAACTCCAAATGCCGGTTATGGTCTCTCCTATGAAAACTGTATTCTACACAACCTATTCAAACAAATAAATGTATATATTAATGGAACATTGGTGAGCACTAGCAATAATTTATCAAACTAGGCAAGCTACATACAATTTATGATGATGACGCCAAAGGCATACAAGGAGTTGAGAGAAAAATCATTGGGCTGTGAATATCGATCAGGTGCTGATACTGACGGTGAGTTGACTACTGCAGTGACCCAGGAGTATCATCTATTTGGAAAATTTAATCATGAGATATTCAATATATCCCAATGGCTACCACCCAATGTCAAGATTGACATAAAGCTACAGATAGCCCCATCAAATTTCATTTTGAGAAAAACACTTCCTGCAGCACCCGATGCAAATGTCATTATCACATCGGCAATTCTCCACGTCCGAAAACAACAGGCTATGCGCTCTGTTGCATTGGCAGTGGAAAAGCTAAGAGCCAATGGTAACAACATTAAACTTCTTGTCCCCCATACGATCACCAATCAGCGTCACATTGTCACCGGCTCTCGTAGCTATAGCGATTCATCATTTATCAATGGAGAAATCCCATCAAAATGGGCTTTGGCCTTTGTGAAGAGTGTCAGTGCCGTTGGATCCTGGACTGAATCCCCCCATGATTTTAATTTTTTTGATCTATCTAGCCTCGTGTGCAAAGTGAATGGTATTCCACTGTACACTCTATCATTTGACAAAAAAATCCTATAGAACGCTGTACGAGTAGACCATGCAATCCCTAGATCATGACTCTCAACTATTTGAAAATGGAATAACCGATTCAATATTTTCAAAAAATCATGGTGTTATTGTTTTGGACTTGTCTGGCACACAGGATATGAGCATAGTACAAACTGGGAATGTACGTTTAGAGTGTACATTTGCCAATGCTCTGACTGAGAGTATCACGCTAATATCACTGAGTCAATTTGAAACCTATTGGGAAGTCACGCCCGACGGCAGTGTTCTACTAGACTTAGCACCATGAACACAAACCAAATAATCAACGTATTTAGTATGGATCCATACATGTCCCAGTACAAGTCCTATTGCATACCTTCGGACTTCATTGAAAAAATTCCAAGTGTTAACAATACCCTTATCATCGTTAATAGCAGTCCATCGACATTGAAGACCGGTAACTGGCTATGTATCTTTCAAACAGCGAAGAATATTAAATTTTTTGATTCTCTTGGCCTGTCGTATAAATTCTACGCTCCATACATCAGCAACTTTATTGAAAGCAGGGGGAAAAGCATTATTCAAAATCAACGAAGAGTACAGGATTTAACGACTAAGACATGTAGCTTTTATGCACTACTCTTTTTTATGTTCAGATGTCGTGGCTACACCAGCAAGCAGTTTCTCAACCTCTACGTTGACTTGCCTCAATTGAAAGACTTTCTAGTGGAAAATATGATAACAAGTATATTTAATATTGATTTTAGTGCCTTAAGAATAAAATATTCTAAATATGTATTTGAAATCGTTAATTAATAAAAAAAAAAATTATATACATGATAAAACGACTTTTCTACTCTTTAGATTTCATCCACTACTAGGTATTTGTTGACAACGACTACTGCAGGTAGATTATCTGAATTCACAGTGTACTGATCCTGATGTACTGTAATGTCAGGGTCATATTTTCTACAGTAGAGTGTAACTGCGCACTTGTCATATCTCTTTGTATATTCAATGATACTATTCTCATTCATTCTATAGAATTCACATGTTTCAATTTGCGTATTTGAAGCAATTTCACAAACAGTGTCCTCAAGTGTCGAATCACATTCCGTCACAGCCAAATAAAAATCAGTGGTCTTATAATCATAACACCCAGTGTCTTCAAAACGATGACATAGAAACCATATTCTTTTGTTGTTCCAACAGTTGAATCGTTGACCCGGTTCCTCCTCCCAGAACAATCTAAAACCACGACGATACCAATCTCGTAGCAATAAAACAAAATCACGGTCAGGATTCTTTCCAATCATACCGGGATATGTATTCTCCCACTGATTACATTTATCATAATGACAATTGGAGCATAGGTGGCCTCTAGGATGAGAGTCACACAGCTCTTCAAGACGGGAATTACAACCTTTAATTTGTACAGCCTATCCTCTATGCAATTTACACGGGTTGCATAATCTACACTTTTCATCATACTCCTCAATCATTGTGCAATTCTCACATGATGATGACCAGCTGCCCAGTGTGTACATACATAACGGACATGTATGGAACATTTTGTCATGCGTTGACACTCTCACTACCACAATGAAACTGAGCTAGCAACAACAAAAATTGTCTGAGATAGAGAGAGAGAGAGAGAGTAAATCATCCTTGAGCACCATCTTTTTCATGAAAAAAAAGTCCTCAATTTCAAAACTAATGTTTAAAAGCATATCCACAATATCATTTTGCCGTGTCGTGATCAATATATCAATAAATTTGGTAAATGCATTTGGACCACGACGTAGAAGCTTCATACAATAGTCTAATTATGGAGAATCAGTTTTCATTATACCAACAAGAATTCCCCTAGAAAATATCTTCCTTTGAATTGACAGCTTTAGAAAATCAACATCTAGAATCAAACGTTTGTCCATAAAAACTATATTCCTCATGACTCGCTCTTTCTCGAATCTATCCATTTTTTAGAGTCCTAACTCCCTCACAACCAACTCTAGACTAACCAGAATTTCTTTTTCTGCTCTAGAGAATGTACGCTAGTCTACTATAGAAAGAAAAAAAATACCATTGATTTAGAAACATTTTTATTGAACATAATTACAATAATAATATTCACTGATGCATTTTGTTCTCATCAATATATTTCGATAGGACATTTAATGCTGACCGAAGTTTATTTATATGGAGAATATTCACTTTTCCAGCAAAACATAGTTGCTCCTCCTGCTTAAACTTGCTTAATGATATCACATATCTAGCATACATACTATCTCATTCAAGACAAAGTCTACAGCCAGCGGTTATTTCCACAGCTACATTGGGTACTCGTATATCATTGCTGGTGCTGCTGTCGGTTCCATCATTAACCTCCAATAATGTAAATGCATCACTCATTTTTTCTCCACTAATATCCTCTCAAATAAACTATTCTCTCTCTGAATTCAATTCTCTTACTAATATGAACTAGAATGAAAATTACTTCTTATATTTGAATCCAACTACTAACCAAGTTAGTGTGACCGCCAGCTCTCTCTAACCGACTGACCTCAAAAAAAAAATGAGTGTCACATTAGAAAACCCGTTTGGTAGGGCAAGTATCGTTCGTAGTAATAGGTGATTGACCCTGGCGAGCCAATGTACCGGTTAAACTACACGCATATTCATCCCTCAGGCGTAGGATTGAATGTAGGATCTGTATCTATTAATGCTTTACTACTGCAAACGAATGCAACAGCCCAAAGAGAATGAAATAAACACCCTCTAAATTGCCATTATTGAAGCCTTATACAGGACCCATCCTTGAAAAAGAAGGAAAATCACTTTTTTTGCATATCACTTTTTTCTATTGATTTTTTTTCTTTAACGCTATCGTGGCACTGGAACATCATAGAGAACTGTTTAAGGGCTCATTTAAAAGCTTCTCCTTATATCTTATCGTTGTTTATAAATTTGGTTCGATACTGTTGTCATAAAGTGCTATATGGTGCTAAAGGGCTAAAGTGCTAAAGGGCTAAAGGTGCTAAAGTGCTAAAGGGCTATATGGTACCGTAAAACGTAATTCGGGTGACATTTCTGGAACGGAAAGGCTGAGCTTGACGCATTGACATTATACAGAACTACTCAGGGGCTTATTTATAAACTATTTGTTATATTCAATCTCTTTTTATAAATTCAACTAAATAAGGCATCATAAATTGCCATATGACACCCAAGAAGTGTGTATTGATCTGTTTATACTTTTTTAAAATGAAAATAACAAAATAAGTCCTGTCCAATGAAAAAGTTTCACGAATAAATTTCTTCTGTGGATGTCCCCCCCCCTGTGGAAAATCTCCACGAAAAATCCCCCCAGGGAAATTGAAAATAGGGGAAAATTAAAAAGTTTTAATTGAAAATATTTGAAAAATAAAGTTGGAATTATTAACCTACCCCTCGGGGATTGTTTGATAAAGAATACCTAGAAAATCTGAATAAATCTTGGCAGTATTGCGTCAGAAATCTTGGATTCATTAAAACTTGCTAGATATACCAATCAGAGAGGAAAAATAGACACATAAAGAAATTCATTTATGAATTCCAGATTAGTTTTTTTTATATATATATACCCACTGCAAAAACACACATCTAGCAGTCGTCAGCAGTAAAAAAAAGTTAGAAAAGTACTTTCCTTTTTCTATCTTTGTTTAGAAAAAAAAGTTAAATCTAGAGAAACTACACAAGTTATTTCTTATGTCAATCAGGATATGGGGGTATACATTTCCGGAAGGGGGGGGATATATACATGTATTTAATTTTTTCAATTTATCCTATTTGTATCAGACATTGCATGCTAATTTTTCTTGACACGATTTATTCATCAAAATTATCGCAGTAGTTGAGATTTGTGAATTTGTACGATATTTTAGGAAATCAGATAGATTTTAACCGAAATTCACAAACAGCTGCGATATTCGCATATCTGACCGAATAATCGTGTTCGCATGTGAATAATCGTATATGCGGGAGCCCAGGATCAAGAAATATAAAAATGGATACTGAAAATTCAATGGATCTTTTTTCAAATTCAGCAAAGGTTGATTTCAAAGTCAACTTCAAATCAATGTAAAGAAAAAAAAAATCATCTATGATTTCCCCGTGCTATAAAGTTCTGATATTTTACCTGTTCATTAGGAAGGTATAAGGCTATAATTTTTTTTTCTAGAACTTAGAAACACCATTTTCTTTTTGAAATTTTTGCCACTGAAAATCGAACGATAATAAATTGTGCAGTGTGATCCCCTATTATAATTATCGCGTTAGCATGCGAATTTCAATTGCGATTTTTTGATACAATATTTGGCAGAAAAAAATTGTATATGTGGGAACCACGGTTAGCCTGGAAAAATACAATTACCTGTTCTTCGGTCCTTGGTAAATCCCAAATGTTAATTTGAACATCCACGGTGAGACACTTTATTCTAGTCCTAGTCAAAGCAAACTAACCGAAGTCCTCAAGAATCGCGTTAATAATGAACTAAAATGAACTAGGTCAAGAATCGCGTTAATAATGAACTTCTCTGTATGCTTTCTTATTTTTTAATGATTCCATTTCTGTTTCATATGCAGATGTAGAGTGTTTTTACGCCCAATTTTGAAAGTCTTAAAACAAGAAATTTAATTTTGACCTGATTCTAGGGAGTAAAAGAACCTTAAATACCAGGAAAATAATTGGTCTGAGCAAATATCAAACAGTTCGTGAGAACAAACTGTAAGTAAGGAGTGACCCGGCTCAATAGTAACCAAGACTCTAAAAAACGGAGATTTGATACCAGTAGATACATCAAAAGAATCGGATTTTTATGCTGATTTCAAATATATAAATTTCATCAAGTTAAATTTCACCCATCAAAAGCTACGACCCTGAGAAAATTTGCCTTATTTTCGAAAAAGGGGGAGCACCCCCTAAAAATAATAGAATCTTAATGAAAATCAAACCTTCATATTCAGCGTATCAGAATATCCTGCTTTAGAGGTTTCAAGCTCCTGTCATCACAAATGTGAGATTTGTATTTTTTGCGAGAAGGAAGATGATGGATGCGTGTTTATTTGTTTTTATTTATTATTAAATTTTTCCCAGGGGTGATCGTATCAATCCAGTGTTCCTAGAATATCGCGAGAGGGCTCATTCGAACAGAAATTAAAAGTTCTAGTGCTCTTTGTAAGTGACCAAAAAAATTGTAGGGTAACTAGGCTCCCTCCTACGCTCATTTTTTCCTAAAGTCACCTGATCAAAATTTTGAGATAGCCATTTTGTTCAGCATAGTTGAAAATTTAATAAGTATCTCTTTGAGGATGACTTAATCCCCCACAGTTCCCGGGGTAAGGGCTGCAAGTTATGAACTTTGTCCATTGTTTACATATAGTATTGGTTATTGGGAAGTATACAGATGTTTTCAGGAGGCATTTTTTCTGATGGGAGGGGGGAGGGTCAGAGAAGGGAGTTACGGGAGAAGATCTTCCCATGCAGAATTTTTTCATGGGGGAAGGGATATTTTTATGAAGGGGGTGTCACATTTCCGAGCATTCTTTAAAAAACGATCAGAAATTAAGTTAAGAAAACTAGTTTTTTCAATTGAAAGTAAGGAGCAACATCAAAACTTAAAACGAACAGAAAATTATAACGTATATGAGGGGGTTCGTCCCCTAGTCAACACCTCGCTCTTTTCGCTAAAGTTCGAATATTGCTCCAATTTATTAAGGATGACCTCTGAATCACAAAGGCCATTTAATTAGAATATATAGCTCTTTTGAAAGTACTAAAAAAAAACAACTTTAGCTTAAAGAGCGAAGTATTGACTAGGGGGCGACCCCCCTCATATACGTAATAATTTCTGTTCGTCTTAAGTTTTCAAAACAGAAAGCATGGAAGATTTTATAAATTTTACCATTAATTGGTTTCACCTATTTTCTTGTTGATAAAGTCCAGGAAGCTACGGTGCGGGGCCATTCCGCACCGTAAAAGGCGGTATATTTGCATAAATAGTAGTGTTGAACATTTTATTGTGCATTTTTGGGAATGATTTCCTTTCAACGAGGATATATTTCCGGAAGGAAGGGGTAAACTCCTAAAAATATATTTATTGTTTCGGGATTATACTCTACCCTCAATCCTCCTAATGTGCAAATAAATAGCCTGTTTTGTCTAAAACGCAATTAATGTTCCACTATTTCGACAAACTGTTAAACCAATTAGAACAAGTGACTTACGCAAAATTCAGTGTATTTATAAAACTCAGGGTATATATTTGCACATTAGTGGGATTGAGGGTAAAGTTAAATCCCAAGGCAAGTGGATTCAGGATGAAGTTTTGATTCTAAAGGGGCGTATATGGTTTCTTTCTTGGTTCCCGAATGCCAAAATATTCTTTGGTGCAAATAGTAAGTGAAAGGCAACTTGTCAATTAAGACCAAAATCCCCCCCAAAAAACCCGCAGAAAATACCCCCCCCACCTCGGCAAAAATGTCCTACCCCCTGGTAAATACCCCCCAGAAAATACCTCCCGTGGAAAATAAGGCTTTCCAAATTTGAGAATTTTATTTGAATTTTATTTTTTAATATCCGTAGGGGGAAGGAATTTTGGTACTTGTGTATTATGCACCGCTGACTCAAGTTTACGCTGTGTAAAATTCGAGAACTCACCTGTTTTTTCGTTACACAAAATACTATTTCAAAAATCAATTCAATATTTCTGTATGATGGTCAATGACTACGACTATTAAAAATATTTAATTTTGCGCTTACGTTTTTAGATAATTTCAATTGTATACTTAAATTTACTGATATCACAACTGCTATAAGACTATGAAAAGCTTATTAGATTAGTTTATTGTTGTCAGGCTACGTACTCACTTTTGACTCCCAAATCAATATTCCTGTTTTTTATACTTGGCTTTTGTGTTTTCAGTAAAGTGCTAGTTTTTTATACTCCTAGAAACGTAGGAGAACTTAATTAGTTGGCTTATTTGTGCTAGTATTATTAATGTATATTAGATAGGCTTTGTAGTAATAATTTTTGTTCGTTTTAAGTTTCAACTTCGCTCTTTACTTCCCTCGGAAAAACTTTGTTTTTTAATTAATTTAAGCAGAGACCATTACGAGCTTCCATGTATTCTGTATATTTTCCATATATTTGAACTACATTTCAAATTTACAGAAGTATGGTATTTATTTAACTACTTAACCCAAAATAATTTTCTGTGCATGACGATGATACTGACGGGAAGCAGAGAAAAAAAAGTCACTTTTATTTTTGTGCTCTGAGGCTCAAAAAAGTGTTTGCTGCAGGCAAATTAGATATTCCATTTCAACTTTGGTGATTCAAAAGACGTTTGTGAAATTATCTGGAAAGCTTAGATTTATATTCTACCCCCTTAAAATTTATAGGCTGGTGATTCTGAATATATCTAACGTAATGAAAGTAGAGAGAGCATTAAAATATGAATTAAGGAGACATGAAATAGAGGCCATGAATGATAAATTTCCTGGAAGTCTGTAAGATGCAGCCAGGCTGTATCATAGGCAGCGGAATAGAGCTGCCTAAGTAAAGAACAATGTTGGCACAATGTATTATTATTTTTTTCTTCTTTTTCCATACCAGGGCACTCCGTATCGAACGAGTTGTTGTAGAAACTTCGAAAAAGGCTCATTCGATTGGAAATTGGAGTGCCTAGTGCCCTTTTTAATAGTCGAAAGTGAATAGAGGGCAAAAAGACCCCTCCCCACGCCGATCATTCCCCCAAACACATCCCATCAAAATTTTGAGACAGCCATTTTTCTTAGCGTAGTTGATTTTCAGATAGAAAATATGTTTTTGAGGAGGTCACTACCCCACAACTCTCAGGGCAAGGGTTTTAAGTTATGCCCTGGGGACATATAAAAACGATGTTGGCACAATTTATTATTTATTATTTTTATCCTTTAGACCAGGGCACTTCGTATCGAAGAAGTCGTCGTAGAACTTCAAAAACATCTCATTCAATTGGAAATTGGAGTGGCTTGCGCCCTTTTTAATAGTTGAAAGGGATTGGAAGGCAACTAACAGCCCCTTCACGCCCAATATTTCCTGAAACACAACCAATCAAAAGTTTGAGATAGCCGTATTGTTCAGCGTAGTTGATTTCCAGATAGAAAATATGTTTTTGAGGAGGTCACTCCCTCACAACCCTCAGGGCAAGGGTTTTAAGTTATGCCCTGGGGGCATATAAAGGTTTTTACAGGAAGCGTTGTCGTAGAAACTTCAAAAAAGGCTCATTCGATTGGAAATTCAAAGGACTAGTGCCCTTTTTAATAGTCGAAAGTGATTGGAGGGCAACTAGCCCCCCTCTCACGCCCACCTTTTCCCAAAACACATCCAATCAAAATTTTGAGATAGCCTATTTATTCAACGTAGTTTTAAGTTCTGGAAATTAGGTCTTTGAGGATGACAACTCCCTGTAGTCTTTAGGGCAAGGGTTATAAGTTATGCCCTGGGGGCATATAAGGTTTTTATAGAAGGCGTTGTCGTAGAAACTTCAAAAAAGGCTTATTCGATTGGAAATTCAAAGGGATAGTGTCCTTTTTAATAGTCAAAGTTGATTTGAGGGCAACTAACCCCACTCTCACGCCCACCTTTTTCCCAAACCCATCCAGTCAAAATTTTTAGATAGCCATTTTATTCAATGTTTTTGAAAGTGTTGGAAATTAGGTCTTTAAGGATGACAACCCCTCCGCCCAACAGCCCTCGGGGTGAGGGTTGTAAGTTATGCCCTGGTGGCATATAAGGTTTTTATTGAAAGTGTTGTCATAGAAAATTCAAAAGGGCACATTCAATTGACAGTTGAAAGGGCTAGTGCCTTTTTTAATAGTTGAAATTGATTGGGGAGCGACCAACGCCCCTCTCACGCCGACCATTTCCCCAAACACATCCAATAAAAATTTTGAGATATCCATTTTTTTCAACGTAGCTGAAAATTCTGAAAATTAGGTCTTTTAGGATGATAACTCCCTCCGAGCCCTCAGTGAAAGGGTTGTAAGTTATGCCCTGGGGGCATATAAGGTTTATATAGAGAGTTGTTGTAGAAATTTCAAAAAGGGCTTTCTAATAGTTGAAAGTCTGTGGACAGTAATTAACCCCCCTCTCACGCCCACCATTTCCCCAAAAACATTCAATCAAAGTTTAGAGATAGTCATTTTGTTCTACGTAGTTGAAAGTTCTGGAAATTATGTATTTAAGGATGACAAACTCCCCAGAGCCTCCAGGGCAAAGGTTGTAAGTTATGTCCTGGGGCATATAAGGTTCTTATAGATAGAGTTGTCGTAAAACTTCAAAAGGGGCTCATTCAATTGGAAATTGAGAGGGCTAGTGCCCTTTTTAATAGTCAAAAGTGATTGGAGGGTAACTAACCCCCCTTTCTCACGCCCAAAAGTTCTCCAAACATTTCCAATCAAAATTTTCAGATAGCCATTTTGTTCAACGTAGTAGAAAGCTCTGGAAATTAGGTCTTTGACAATGACAACCCCCAGCCCTCAGGGTAAAGCTTGTAAGTTATGGCCTGAGGGCATACAAGCTTTTTATTGAAAGTGTTGTCGTAAAAACTTCAAAAGGGCTCATTTGATTGGAAATTGAAAGGGCTAGTGCCATTTTTAATAGTTTAAAGTAATTTGAGGGCAACTAACCCCCCTCTCACGCCCACCTCTCAGAACAAAAACTCCTATGCCCTCCCAAGGCCAGAATATAATTTGCACTTTACTGAAAAAAATATAAATGTTTTTACATTGATAACTTTATAATAAATCAAATAATATTAACATTTTGATTACTAAATATCAGTTTATTTATATTAAACTGACAATGAACATTCATTTGTATTTTTTTCAGTAAAGTGCAAATTATGTTCTGGCCTTTGGAAAGCTTAGGGGCTTTGAGCCAAAGTTATGTTAATTTCTAATCATTTTGAGTTTGACTCGGTTATTTATTGTAATTTCTGTTCGTTTTTGGTTTCATTTATTTATTGATACTGATTTGTGGTAGTTTTGGTAAATTATTTTATTTTATTTTTGCTCATTTTTTGGTTAATGGAGTTCTTTACTTTTCTTTGAAAAACTTATTTTGTGGAAAAAGGTTTTTTAATTAATTGTCAAATATATTGACATACTACTATGTATAATAGTTAATACCATTATTTTTCATAGCTCAAATAATTAATGGTACTAAAACACTCTATATGACAAAAAAAAACAATTCTTAATACTTGACTTGTCAGATAGTTCTTTTTCTCCAAAATACAGCCCATATTTGCTCAAATTCATTTGTTTTTGTACTGATACTTATCAAAATTATCTGAATATCTGATTGAGTAGTAGTTCAGGTGTCTTTACCGCTTGTCCTGAGGTGTGGAATGAAATGCGAGTATTTGTATATTTGATTAGTTGAATTTTGCAAACGCTAAAGAGTATTCCCGAAAGTTCGCTGTGATTCCTGAGGTAGCGTCGGTATTCGAACGCTGTTGGAAGTCGTCGGTGCAGGAGATAGGGGTGTTAGCCGTGCCCTAATTAACGGAGGCTTAGCGAACTGCACGTCCGCATCGATGTGAATAAATAATAGGTGCCAGAATAGGTAAGAGAGACTATATATTTTATTTTATTCACACTTGCCATGGGACGAAAAAGGAAGATTGCTAAAACTGTCCAAGTAGGATCTCAGTCTATTGAGAACAGTTTGTTGAATTCGACCGTTTCATCCGAAGGAAATAATGATGTCGCTTCACTGAAGACTCTGGCGGATGATTTTGCTAAGATGCTAACAATACTTACTGAAAATGGTAAAAAACTAGACTCTATAAACGATAGCATAAAAGTGTTAGAAAATCGTATGGTATCAGTGGAAAATACAAATTCCGAGCTAAAATCAGAAGTTAATACTACGAGTTCGCGTGTTACACAGCTTGAATCTGATGTTGAAAGCTTAAGAAATTATGATGTCATTATTTCTTATAGAATATCGAATTATTTCTTATAGAATATCATCATCATAAGAAATTATGATGTCATTATGAAATTATATGTCAATTATGACTAATGAAACGAAAAAGTATGAAACTGGGTGTGCAGATTTGTCTCATCGGCTTATAGCATCTGAGTATCGACATACAGAGACGAATCTTATCGTTTGGAATGCTCCCAGGGAAAATAACACCAAAGCCGAATTGTTTTTGGACCAGTTGTGTTTGGAGGGTCTAGGTCAAAGTAAAAAGGCTGGGAAGCATAGTAAGAGTCATTATAATCACCAAGGTCAAATATCTTTAACCGGATGTTTTCAGCGCCTGATTTTAAAAATTGACGACAACCACATTTTTGTTTAGCCAGCTCTGATTGGTCCTTTTTTTATACTGTTGGGCTTGGCGATATTATTATCTGAATTATATTGATTTTATCTTTATTCTCTATAACCACAGAACACACTTGCATTGCTCTGAGGTTTGAAAAAAAATCTATAGAATCTCTTCAGTTGCTACCCGATTCAATGGTTATTCAGTGACCATCAGTATGATTAAATGTAATACCATGCTGTTGGGGTTCTACCCCTGTTTCTTTTCTTTTCCGATAAATGACCTGTTTTCGTTCCGTAATTACATTTGATTAGATTTGCCTATAGTAAAATTTTCAATGACAATTTAAAGTCTCGTTGCTAAGCTATAGTTGTTTTGCAATAAGTAAGCTTTGAACTAAATTCTATTTCGGACTTCCTGGTTTGAGTCATTGATAGATAAAGCTGAAAAAAAGTAGAATGGGTTTTGAATCGGGATTGAGAGGATTGGCTGGGCCAAGCGAAGGTCCACCCCTATGCAAAGTTTGTGTACAGAATATAATTTTTGAGTTAGTCTGCATTTAGACCCCGTTTTGGGGAAGCATATTTTTGTTATTATATGTGACCGTTTGGAAGAATACAAGTAAGGTATTTTCTACAAACTGTGTACTAGTTTTACTGGAACCCAGGCAGGGTAGGAATAGAGTTTCGAGATACCGTCATTATTATATTGACATGGGGTTTTGTTACCTCCAAGGAGAGAGTTAGAGATTTCTAGTGGTAACCCAAGGCGGGTATACTTGGCCTTAAAAAGTGGCCATTTGACCACTCGATCGCGTTATCATACCCTGGGACTGGGTATACTGTAAATAGGGTAGTACCAAACCCGATATTTGCAGAACCGGTGTGGTAGACGCGGGCATCACATTGTAATTTGGGGCCGGGGCTTTCCCCTCCAATAAGTGGTGACACCCGTGCATTACCACGCCAATACTGGTGGTGTTGTAGCTTACCACTATAACACTGGTGGCATCGTGGCCTACCGGTATAATTTTGGTGGCTATCACCCCTAACATTGGTGACAGCAAGAAAAGGTCCTATGAGTAAACCTGATAGAAAAAGAATTCCGCGTTTTCGAAGAGACAAGTTAATTTAGCCTACAGAGTAGCCTATTTTGATTACATATAAAGAGAAAAAAAAAAGGAATCAATTAATAGAATTATGAAGATCTATTATGGGCTGTGCCTTGTTAGATCATAATAGAAAAATTTACGAATCAATATATCGCGCAACTAATTAGTATGCAAAAATATAAGGCTAATTGACACGCAGAGAAACCGGAAGTTACATGGATAAAAGAATTTTCATTTAGACTGAAGAGGTATTTTGAAATTAACGGAATTTTGAAATAATTTCGGACAGAGATGAGATTAACTCAAGACCGAGAAGGGCGAGTGAAGCCCATAGAAAAAGTAGGAAAATAAAAAGAAAGGCTAGTATGGAGGCCTTTAAGAGAGAGCACCAAGAATATAAGAAAAAATGCAGGTTGAGAAAGATGAAATTAGAAAGAATAGAAAAGAGGGCGAAAGGGCTAGAGTAGCCTATAAAGAAAAAGACATGGAAGAAAAGAAACGTAGAAATGAAGCAGAAAGAGGAGAAAAGGCCCATATGGAGGCTTTTGAGGGAGATCAACCTACGTATTTCTTGTTTCCGGATGTATGGTGACCAAATAACCTTAAAAACGCTAGCTCTAGATTAAATAGTCGTTCTAAGATATTTAGCAACCAAGATCTTCTAACAAGAATCACGTCTAAAGGCATTAATCATAGCCATAGGGAGATTTTGAGAAAACTAGTGGAATTTAAAGAAGCTAATAAGGCAGAAGATGTTGTTTTCAAAATCCTTACGGAGGCTGATAAAAAGCAATTACAAATATATGAAGAAATTGTTAAGGAACACGAAAAAACCGGTCGGCAATTGCTGAAATGATTCAGAGTCATATTTACATTTTAAGAGAAGGGATGAAGGATTAAAAGATTGTTCTTAAACGTCAACAGATTATCGAGGATCTATATAAGGAATTGGATAGGGTTTTTTACTTGGCGTACATTACTTACGAGGCGTACACAACAGCACTGAGAGAAAATTTTCAACCCTACGAAGAGTTGAATAAGAGGGTTGAAAAATCTCAGATGGAACGTATTGGCAGGGTTCTTCTATTAATCAAGAAAAATTCTAGACCGCGAAAAGTATACACCTCTACTTTACATAAAATAGTAAAAGATAAAATAGAGGAAGAAAGACAAGAACGTATAGAGGCTGAAAGAAAAGCCAAGAGCAAAAAGAGGAGGAAGATAGGAAACAAACAGAGAAAGATAAAAGGGAAAGAAAGGAAGAAAGACAGGCCCTTAGGGAGGCCGATAAGAAATATTACCAGGATGTTGCAAAAACAATTGACAGACTAATGAAAACTCGTTGGGGAAATTCGCAAAGTTACATTTTATCACAAGTTATTTATAGGTCGTTGGATAGCCATAATAATTTGTCTAAGGATCAATTCCGAGAATATGAAAATTACCAAACATTAAACACTTTTACGAGAAAATATACAACTTCGCTGACTATGGGGGGAGGTGGACCAGCCCATAAAACAAATTGGGAGGCTGTGCAGACCTGTCGAAAAAGCGAAATACTTGATATGCGTGTTCAGAATGTTGATAATCCACAAAAATGGGATGCGGAAGTAAAAAGAAAACATAATATTGAAAATAAGACGCGCGAAAATGATTTTTCAGGAAAATTTGCAGAAAATAGAAAACTTGAGAACACTTTTAGTGAATAAGAGACGCTAACAAATACAGGCCAAAATGAAACACTGATTGTACTAAAGAAAAATAAGACTATATTTATTTTACGTACTTTTCCTCACAATGTTCGAGAAATTTCAGTACAATATGAAAAACAAATGACAGAATTCAGTTCCGATTTGATAACGAAATATTTGTTTCTGCGGTAAAAGTAAAAAAAACTAAAAGAGAGAAAAGAAATATTAAACGGAGCTACAATGAAGAAATGTAGTCAAAGATGGTGGACACTGGAGTCCAAATCAGATTTAACGATGATTTATTATTTTGCGCAAATGACAAAACTGAGAAAAGTGAAAAAGAACAAATAATGCAAAAAAGAGAAAAAATTTGGAGATTCAGCCTGCAGTGGCGAAAAATAAAAAAAATGTTGGATGGGCTTTGCCTTGATAACATAAATAATAGATAGAAAAATTTTTTGGATGGGCTGTGCCTTGATAACATAAATAATAGGGGGGAAAAAGAGGTCCAAGACCCATGGGGAATAAAACAAGATGGTTAAAAAATAGAAATGAATGACCTACAGCCTGTTGGGGGAAAGTTGGGAGATATGTCGAGTCAGATTGGAAAAACTTGGAAAGGAATCTGAGATTAGGATTATCAGTTCAAAAGATATTTCTATCCTTTATGAGGGGGACAAATCCCTTGGGGAAGATCCCCTGCGGAAAGTTCCAAAAGATGTTCATTATCATCAATACAAAACTGGTAGACAAGTTTTGATCCCTTTACAAAGATTTTGCCTGTCTGACCTAAAGTCTTTGGGGGATACTCTCTTCCAGTCACTTCACATTTCGCCCAAACCTTTGTCTAGTAACCGTATTCATAGTGTTAAATCTTCATGGGAACCGACAATTAGTTCCGGCAAATTCTATTCAGTGGGAGATGTATCGAAGTTTCATCTTCAATTAGCATCAATGCATATTCTGCATTTGACTATCCCAGGGGAAGGAAGCCAGAAAAAAGACGATCCATGGCTCGCTCAAAATTTTACTTCATTCCCAGTACCCTTATCGTTTCCACAAGCCTTTGCATTTTCGGCCTTAGATTATTTGAAATGATGCCAAGGGGTAATTTACTTTTTTATTGAGATGTGTGTTGTTTCCTCAAATGGAAATTAAGAGGCTAGTGCAGCCAACTTTTCATGATGGCTGGCATCATCATATGTGCCAGAAACTGATTCTCTGCTCCTCTCAAATGTAAATTCGTGAGAGCGAGAAAATTTTTGTTTTTGATTGTGCTGCGCCTAAATATTTTCTAAGAATCTTGGGGACTTCAACTTTCAAAACCTAATGCGTATGCTACACGATCTAGACCATGGTGGTTCTACAGTAGAGACGTGTTGATGGTAACCGGTGCAGAGCCAAGCGGTGGAAGTAGTAGCAAAGACACTGGTGGAAGAGAGAAGGTAAATGGATTTTGTAAAGTTGAAGTTATGTGTTTATGTATGTAAGGGTGGACCAAGGTAGCGCGTGGGTGGTCATTTATCTTAAGAGGGGAGGTTTTGGGGTTCTAACTCTGTTTCTTTTCTTTTCAGATAAATGACCTGTTTTCGTTCCGCAATTACATTTTCTTAGATTTGCCTATAGTATAATTTTCAATGGCAATTTAAAGTCTCGTTGCTAAGCTATAGTTGTTTTGCAATAAGTAAGCTTTGAAGTAAATTCTATTTTGGACTTGCTGCTTTGAGTCATTGAAAGATAAAGCTGAGAAAAAGTAGAATGGGTTTTGAATAGGGATTGAGAGGATTGGCTGGGCCAAGCGAAGGTCCACCCCTATGCAAAATTTGTGTAGAGAATATAATTTTTGAGTTAGTCTGCATTTAGACCCTGTTCGGGGAAGCATATTTTTGTTATTATATGTGACCGTTTGGAAGAATACAAGTAAGGCATTTTCTACAAATTGTGTACTAGTTTTCCCGGAACCCAGGCAGGGTAGGAATACAGCTACGAGGTACCGTCATTATTATATTGACAGTGGGGTTTGTTACCTCCAAGGAGAGGGTTAGAGATTTCTAGTAGTAACCCCAGGCGGGTACACTTGGCTTTAGAAAGTGACCATTTGACCACTCGATCGCCTTATCATACCCTGGGACAGGGTACATGTAAATAGTGTAGTACCAAACCCGATATTTGCAGAGCCGTTGTGGTAGACGCGGGCACCACATTATAATTTGGGGCCAGGGCTTTCCCCTCCAATAAGTGGTGACACCCGTATATTACTACGCCAATACTGGTGACGTTGTAGCTTACCACTATAACACTGGTGGTATCGTGGCCTATCGGTATAATATTTGCACCTATCACCCCGAACACATGCAGTGTAAAAAAAAGAAAAAAGAATAAAATTCTGCCATCAACACTAGATTTATATAGTCATTCGATGATACATAGCTTTCATTGACTTTCGTTCTGCCTTTGACACTGTTGACAGGTAGTCCCTTTGGCTAATCTTGAAAGCTGCGGGCCTACCAACAAAGATAGTCAGCCTCTTTAAAGAACTCTACCGCAGCACAGAAAGCGCCGTCCTTGTTAACGGGAAGCTTTCTTCTTCCTTCCCCATAAAAAATGGTGGACGGCAAGGATGCGCTGCTCCACCTGAGCTGTTTAACTGCATCATTCAACAAATTTTGAACGAGACACACTGTGTCCACCCTTCTGGAATAAGTTACGCCGGGAGGAATTCGTCTGATGGTGACTTTGCCGACAATGTAGCTGTCCTAAGCGAAAATCTCGACCAACTTAAGTCTGTACTCGAGACGCTCTCCTCCACTGCCTCCGCAGTTGGGCTGCAAATGAACTGGAAGAAAACGAAGATCAAGCCCATAGAAAAGACCGCATCGGTGTCACCCTTAACTGTTGTGATCAACGGCCAAGCTGTTGAAGTGGTAAGGAAGTTCACTTATCTCGGATCAATTATATCAACAAATGGCACACTTGACGCCGAAATCTCAGCCAGATCAGTCAAGGCAAACTCTGTATTCGGACGATTCCTGAGACCAGTCTTCCAGAAATCGCAAATTAGTGGCCATACAAAAGCCCGAATTTTTAACGCCACAGTCTCAAGCATCATGCTGTACTCGTCTGAGACATTGCCAATAATCTAGACACACCTAAGAAAGGTCGATTCCATCCAAACTAAACATCTGCGTCGAGTTGAAGGATTCAAATGCTATGGCAAGATCGACAATACTGAGATCCTGTGTACCTTCAAGTTGGTGAAACTCTCCTCTCATGTAGAAGCTCGTTCTCTAAGATGGTACGGCCACTAACTCTGCCTCCCGCCAACTACCCCTACAAGGATCAAATCGGACTTCAATCCCTCGATTGTTTGGAAACGTCCTCGAGGGAGGCCGCGCACCATCAACGCTTCTTCAACCGCAACATTGACCCAAATGAGGCCCCATCCTTAGCCCTGGACAGGGCTGCTTGGAGAAGACTGAGAGCGCTTTGAAACAGTTCCCTCTACACTGGCGACCCTGCTGAGCAAGAGCATTAATTCAAAAAAAGTAAGTCAATGAACACCATCATTATCAAATGCATGGCACTGCAATGTGACAAAAAAGGAAGAAATCTAAGGAATTTCTACCGTTGCTACCAGATTCATACGGTTATTCAGTGACCATCAGCATGACTAAATGCATTGCTCTGCAGTGTAAAAATAAAAAAAAGAATAAATTCTACCATCAACACTAGATTTATATAGTTATTCAATGAACATCCAGATGATCAAATGCACGTCTCTGCGGTGTGACGAAAAAAATATATAAGGAATTTCTACCGTTGCTACCAGATTCATACGGTTATTCAGTGACCATCAGCATGACTAAATGCATTGCTCTGCAGTGTAAAAAAAGAGAATAAATTTTACCATCAACACTAGATTTATATACTTGTTCAATGAACACCGGGATGAACAAGTCCATTACTCTGAGGTGTGACGAAAATTTTTTTTTACCATTGCTACCACATTCACATAGTTATTCAGTAGAATATATAGAACAATTTCTACTCGTTTTAAGTTAATGTAGCTCCTTATTTTTAGACGAAAAAACTTGTTTTTTTTTTAATTACTGATCGTTTTTCAAATAATGCCGGGGAACCCACCTTCCCTTCCCCAAGAAAAATTCCTCCATGAAACGTTCTCCCACTTAAAATCCCCTGACAATTCAGTCCTCGCTACAAATACCCTAGAAAATTTCTTGCTCACGACTTCATCTGAATAATTCTTCTTACCAAACGCTCATAAAAAAAAAAACACTTGTTTTTTATTTAGTTTCTGATCGTTTTTCCAATTCATACAGAAAATCCCTCCCACGTTGAAAATTTTTCTCGGACCCCCTCCCCCTCCTATGGAAAGTTTCTCCCGCGGAAAATTACTCCATAAAGATTTATTCCAGGTGATAAAATTTCCCCGCGAAAAATTCCCCTACATAAAAAAATCCCCCAGAGAATTTCATCCCAGGCAAAATTTCCCAAAGAAAATCTCCACATGTAAAATTGAGTCGCCAAAGAGAAAGTAAGACAAATAAAACAAATTTCAAATCGGAATTCTGGCAAATTCCCCTGTATAAAAGTTCCCCTTGAAAGATCACCCCCAGACACTCCATACCAACAAAAAAATTTCCCTGTTGTAAATCTCTTCCCACGAACAATGTCTGTATACTTCCCAGTAACAAATACTAGATATAAACAACAGGTAAATGTTATAACTTGCAGCCCTTTCCCTAGCAGTTGTGTGTGTGGGGAGGGGGTGGATCATGTCATCCCCACAGGCATTTATTGGATCTTTGAACTATTCAGAACAAAATGGCAATCTCAAAATTTGGTCGTCCGACTTTGAGGAAAAAGGGGCGTGGTATCGGGGGGGGGAGGGGAGGGGGTTGGTAGTTGCACTCCAATCTTTTTGGTTACTTAAAAAGGGACAAGAACTTTTGATTTTCTTCTAAGTTTCCTCTCCCAATGTTCTAGGACCATTGCCTCGATACGATCACCCTTGCTTTGGTAAGAACAAAAAAAAAAAAAAAAAAAAAAAAAAAAAAAAAAAAAAAAACAACAACAACAACAACAACATCTGTGATCATTCTTCTGAAAAAAAACAACATAAATTCCACAATTTTGCAGATGGGAGCTTGAAACCCCTACAGTAGGGTTCTCTGATACGCTGAATCCGGTTTTGTGATCAGGGTTGTCACCTGTAGCACGAATTTGCTATTTTAGCACTATTTTATTATGTGTTGCACGTTGAGGGGCAGCCCCCCCTTTTCAAAAATAAAGCAACATTTCTCAGGCCCGTAACTTTTGATGGGTAGCATTAAAGTTAATGTTTCTTATACGTTTGAAATCAGCATGAAAAACCTTTCATGTTGATCAGAATTTTGTTTGTTAAAGCTTTGGTTACTATTGAGCCGAGGATCTCCTTACTCCTTAGTTCATTACCAAGAACGGTATGACAAATAAGACATTAAAAATTTAGTGTTTAGTTTTGACTTTCCTATTCAAATGCTAAAAAAGACTACGAAAGTTTGTTATTATGGTCTCTTCTTCTAATTCTTATTTCAATCAGCCCTTTTGAGAAGAAAAAGAATACGTTATGATGCAAAATTAAATATTCCAGTAAAACTACGCAAATTCTAAGTGGATTATTTGTTTTTCTCTTTTATGCAAAAGTTTTGAATTGTGAACATTCCAGGCCTCCCGCTAGATTTTTTTTTATAAGAAATATGAACTTTATGAATTTTTACCACAAAAATCTGAACTTCATGAACTTTTGATTGCGCTTTTTATGAACCAATTATGAACCTGAATCTACGATATGTGCACCTCAAAAACTTTCTGCGGACACAACAAGTGGTAGTTGATGTTTTCATCACTGGTATTTTATTCTTCTTGTTTTTTTCATGAGTTCAATTAAATGCTTTTAATTTGAATAAAAATACAAAATACAACAGCACAAATTACACCAGTACAAAATACTCCACTCTACTTGTTCTATTTTGCAAAATATGACGAAACTAAGGACAGCTTTGGTTTGTTTACCCTGATCTGTATTCACTCAACCTCTCTTGCTGCCTCATCTTCTTCGCGCATCTTCTGGCTCAAAGCCTCAATCATACTTTGTGCGAGGCTTATTTCTACAAAATCTTCGGCATATATTACTTTTTTCGGTTTCTTGAAGAAACCATTCAGCATCTTGTCACTTCTTCTTTTTAACTGTCTTCTTCCCAATCAAATATTTTTCCATGTGTTCAAGGGTCTTCTTCTCAGATAACATTCTCTTTTTTTCCTTTTCTTCTTTCCTTTTGACTCCTATTCATCCTGTCTAGATTGCTCCGCTTCCAGGTACAGTTTATAGCTCTGGCACGCATTTCACCCCAAATTCAACAGCTCTGGTAATAGGGACTAACTCGGGCCTATTCTCAAACTTCTTTAGAGCGTCAGAGACTATCAGTCTAGGATTGAGCATTTTCACTTTCATCGATGATTTTTCCTCGGTCATGATCCATCCTGACCGGCAAAAATCATGTTCAATGTCAGCATTCACATGCAACACGTAGAGAGCTCCTTTTACTATCTTCGAAACAAGGGGATGATCTGTCCTTGATGGTTTTTCAGATTAAAAACCGAGCTCCATAAAACATCCACCCTTGATGAAGTCAAGTTCTTAGGCAAACTCGGTTTCAGCTGGAGCAATTACCATTTGTCACTGGCAGCTTCAGTATTCACACGGAAAGGCATAAATCCAACGATTTTCACAAAGTCGCTTGTTCTTGTCTCAGGATTCGAATCATCCAGCCACAGGCCCCGGAAATGCTGAAGGAAACTTTGACCTAGGGCTTTCTCTTCAGTATGGCGGCCAGTGGCAAAGAAGGTAGTTCTGGCACTACTCCTGAAGTTCAGGGCATCAACTTTTTGTGCCTTCAACATTTATTCTTCCGCGCCTCACCGCATGCTACTTTATCGGATAAAAAATTATCCCTACTTGAATGGGAGGGTTCAGACAAAGTTTTAAAAAACTCTGGCACATTTGCTTCGCTTGTCCTTTATAAGGAAAAAAAACAGTAACCGCAAGTGCTTTACAGCTGATCATAAGAAAATATGAACTTTATGAAACTTTCTTCTAAATTATGAACCATTTATGAACCTAGGTTAAAAATAAAAACTTTTTTCATAATTATGAACTCAGTGGGAGGGGTGACATTCTCTTAAACAAAACGTTACATTCGTACAAAAACTTCAAGTAATTGAATAATCGTTTTCTTTTTCTTAAGGCTCACCATCTATCTCAGTTACAATTTAGAATTTCGCTAAAGATCTCTTGTGAAACAGTATTATTTCCTGAACGTCTATCCCTCTGTCAAGTTTTAAAATCCCCCCCCTTGCTATACCTTATACCTATATTTTTTTTTTACCGATACTCATCATCTACCCAACTTCTATATTATTTTCGAAACTATTTTCGGTATAGGGATCATAAGCAGAGAAGACAAAGCCACTGTAATTTCTAGTCGTTACCAAGGAGTTTTTTTCTAGCCTAATAAATAGTATTAAAAGAAACGAAATAACACTGTCCCTTATCTGAAAGGAAATTCGTTAGGGAGTTGGTTGTCACCACAGTGACAACCACGTATCGATTAGTTGAACAAGGAATAATCTTTTCCGTGTCCTGAGGTCAAACTTTCTAAGTTCTTGATTTCTATGTTTCCAAAATAATTTTTAAAATATGGACCTCAAAATTACAAATTCCGATCAGCAAAGCTACAAAATTTCTTCCAACTAGAAGTTTCTTGAGGCTTACTTATTAGGCATTTCATTCATTCAAGCAAAATTTTTCACTGAGAATATTGTCTATCTCTTGTTTAAATTCCCCGTGAATTTCAAATACAAATCAAAATTTGTCAACAGATCTATTTTGAAATAGCACTTGTTCCCTGAGATTCTACCAGCAAGTACTAGAATCATTCTATCCGTCTTATATACAATTAGACCTGAATCTCTCTAATTACATTTCCAGTTGTCAGGAACAGCTTAAAATTAAAAGCTGGAAAGCAGGAAAACAAATTTTGATACCCAACTAACGATATACTCTATTAATATAATCATAATTTTTTTTCCTGATCTTTGTCTCTCGCTCAAAGAGACTTTAACTCTCTCCTTATATGTCCTCATAAAATTTGCTGCTACGCGGACACTGCTCATATTTTAGGATTTTGACTTGAAGAGTTCATCCGCAGTCTAGTCATGTCGAGAAACTAAAAAACTACTTTTCTTCTTTATCTGCACTTAGTGATGTATTTTGGTTAGTCTCTGTCTTGATAGGAAGGACGTCAATTGGGAAAGAGTTCAACTGGAATTGAGCAAGTTCTTCTGCACTTCTCTGAGAGGAAAGGAACTGCTGGAGATGAGAGGAGGTGGCCTGGCGAGCTGAATGTCTGTTTATATTGCTTATATTTCAAAAATTGCAGGGTAAAAAAACCCAGCTATTTTGTAGAGTAGCATATCAAGCCCAGTTTCTTCAATGTCATTGTCTCCTATAATCAGTCTCCATTGTCTCCTATTAATATTTGTAGCAGTCATCTTACACTGCTGTACTGTGAGTTCCATTGTCAGTGCGGTGACATGCTGCACTGTCACTGCTTACACTGCTGCACTGCACTGTTCTTCGTATTCTACAATACTTTTCTTCTAGAACAATTTGATTTGTCAAAAAAATTCTCCGGTAATGTTAGAAAACATATTTTGTTAGAATGGGAGAAAAGTGGCTTTAAGGGTGTCATGAAGTGATGCTAAGTTCCTGAATATCCACCAGCCACCAGCATCTTTAGGTCAAATACTCACAACAAAAATTTTGACTTAGGATTTAGCTTATCAATTGGTCCAGAACACCTTTCAGAAATTGGATATGTCTACCTTTTCACATCTTTAGAAGTATTTGGAGCAACATACCATTTGAACGAAAAAAGAATGTGCAATCACAAAATTAATTCAAAACTAATAAATAATAATACGCAATAAATCAAATGACAATTACATATAAAAAAAAGATTTTTCAGATAATTTATCCTTATACTAGCATAAAATAAAGTATTCTAATTTTCAGAGACTATATAAATACCCTTGGTTTGACTAATTTTTTGGCATTTCAAGTATATTATGTTCAATTTTCTAACTTAAGAAAAGGAGCACCAATTGGTAGAGGGGGAAGGGCAAGGGTGGTAGTAATTACCCTCCTAAATTTTGAATTTTCTAATTTTTTTTTTGGTATTTTCACAGAGAAATTGACACCAAAAACGAAATTGCCCCCACCCTAAACATCCAAATATTAGTTTCCATTTATTCATTAAAATAAAGTCCTAGCCCACTCTTCCATATGTTTGTGAATTGGCACCCGTGCTCGAAAAGTTGTTCCCTTTTGAAAAATGAAAAGTTAAATCTCAAGAAGCTAAACATTCAGAAAAATAGAAAAGATAATTGAGAAAGCCTACATTTCATTATGCCTCAGCATTTGCTTCACTTCTTCTCCTTTCTATGGCAGGTGTCTTCTTCTTCTCTGTTCTAATTGCCGTGGATTTGAACTTCATTTGAGGAAGGCCTTTACCATTTCTAGATGCAATTGGAGTACTAGTTGCTATAAAATCAGCATGACTAAATGCATTGCTCTGCAGTGTAAAAATGAAAAAAGAATATATTCTACCATCAACACTAGATTTATATCATAGGCAGCGCAATAGCGCTGCCTAACTAAAGAACAATGTTGACACAATGTATTATTTATTTATTTATTATTTTTTCCTCCATACCCGGGCACTTCGTATCGAAGGAGTTGTCGTAGAAACTTCTAAAGGGATCCATTCGATTTAAAATTGGAGTGGCTAGTGCCCTTTTTAATAGTCGAAAGTGGTTGGAGGGCAACTAGCCCCCCCCCATGCCCATCATTCCCCCAAATACATCCAATCAAAATTTTGAGATAGCCATTTTGTTCAGCGTAGTTGATTTCCAGATAGGAAATATATTTTTGAGGAGGACACTCCCCCACAGACCTCGGGGCAAGGGTTTTAAGTTACGCCCTGAGGGCATATAAGAACGATGTGGGCACAATGTACTATTTATTATTTTGTTCCCTTAGACCAGGGCACTTCGTATCGAAGAAGTTATCGTAGAAACTTCGAAAAGAGCTCATTCAATTGGAAATCGGAGTGCCTTGTGCCCTTTGTAATAGTCGAAAGTGATTGAAAGGCAACTAACATCCCTTCCACACCCACCATTTCCTGAAACACATCCAATAAAAATTTTGAGATAGCGATTTTGTTCAGCGTAGTTGATTTCCAGATAAAAATTATGTTTTTGAGGAGGACACTCCCCCACAGCCTTCAGGGCATGGGTTTTAAGATATGCCCTTGGGGTATATAAGGTTTTTATAGAAGGCGTTGTCGTAGAAACTTCAAAAAAGGCTCATTTGATTGGAAATTCACAGGGCTAGTGCCTTTTTTAAAAGTCGAAAATGATTGGAGGGCAACTATCCCCCCCCCTCACATCCAACATTCCCCCAAACACATCCAATAAAAGTTTTTAGATAACCATTTTTTTCAGCGTAGTTGATTTCCAGACAGAAAATGTTTTTGAGGAGAACACTCCCCCACAACCCTCGGGGCAAAGGTTTTAAGTTATTGCCTGAGGGCATATAAGAACAATTTTTGCACAATCTATTATTTATTATTTTTTTTCCTTCAGAGCAGGGCACTTCGTATCGAAGAAGTTGTCGTAAAAACTTTGAAAAGGGCTCATTAAATTGAAAATTGGAGTGGCTTGTGCCCTTTTTAATAGTCGAAAGTGTATTGGAAGGCAACTAACACCCCTTCCACGCCCCCCATTTCCCAAAACACATCCAATCAAAAATTTGAGATGGCCATTTTGTTCAGCGTAGTTGATTTCCAGATAGAAATTATGTTTTTGAGGAGGACACTCCCCCACAGCCTTCAGGGCAGGTGTTGTTAGTTATGCCCTGGGGGCATATAAGGTTTTATAGGTGTGGTCGTAGAAACTTCAAAAAAGACTCATTCTATGTGAATTTCAAAGAGCTAGTGCCCTTTTTAATAGTCGAAAGCGATTGGAGGGCAACTAACCCTCCTCTCACGCCCACCTTTACCCCAAACACATCCAATCAAAATTTTGATATTGCCATTTTGTTCAACGTAGTTTTAAGTTCTGTAAATTAGGTTTTTGAGGATGAAAACCCCCAACAGCCCTTGTGGAAGGGGTTGTAATTTATACCTTGGGGGCATATTAGGATTTTATAGAACGCATTGTCGTAGAAGCTTCAAAATGGGCTCATTCAATTAAAAATTGAAATGACCAGTGCCCTCTTTAATATTCGAAAGCAAGTGGAGGGCAACTAACCCCCCTTCCACGCCCACTATTACCCCAAACACATCCAATAAAAATTTTGGGATAGCCATTTTGCTCCACGCAGTTTAAAGTTCAGGAAAATATACATTTGAGCAGGACACTCCCCCACAGGGCAAGGGCTATAAGTTATGCCTTGGGGGCATATAAGATTTTATTGAAATCTGTCGTAGAAACTTGAAAGAGCTCTTTTGATTGGATATGCAAAGGACTAGTGCCCATTTTAATAGTCTAAAGTGATTTGAGGACAACTAACCCCCCTCTCTCGTCACCTTTTCCCCAAACACATCCAATAAAAATTTTTAGATAGCCATTCTGTTCAGTATTGTTGATTTCCAGATAGAAATTATGTATTTGAGGAGGAAACTCCCCCACAGCCCTCAGGGCAAGGGTTGTAAGTTATGCCCTGGGGGCATATAAGGTTTTTATAGAACGCGTTGTCGTAGAAACTTCAAAATGGGCTCATTCGATTAGAAATTGAAATGACTAGTGCCCTTTAAAATAGTTGAAAGTAATTGGAAGTTAACTAACACCCCTTCTACGCCCACCATTTCTCTGAACACATCTAATGAAAATTTTGAGATAGCCATTTTTCCACGCAGTTTAAAGTTCAGGAAAATATACATTTGAGCAGGACACTCCCCCACAGGGCAAGGGTTATAAGTTATGCCCTGGGGCATATAAGTTTTATTGAAATCTTTGTCGTAGAAACTTGAAAAAGGGCTCATTCGATTGGAAATTTAAAGGTCTAGTGCCCTTTTTAATAGTCGAAAATGATTTGAGGGCAACTAACCCCCTTCTCTCGCCCACCTTTTCCCTAAACACATCCAATCAAAATTTTTAGATAGCCATTTTGTTCAGCGTTGTTGATTTCCAGATAGAAATTATGTTTTTGAGGAGGGAACTGCCCCAAAGCCCACAGGGCAAGGGTTGTAAGTTATGCCCTGGGGGCATATAAGGTTTTTATAGAGCGCATTGTCGTATAAACATCAAAAAGGGCTCATTCGATTGGAAATTGAAATGCTTAGTGCCCTTCTTAAAAGTCGAAAGTCATTAAAGGGCAACTAACCCCCTCTCACGCCCAACATTTCCCCAAACACATCCAATAAAAATTTTGACATATTCATTTGGCTCAACGTAGTCAAAAGTTCTTGAAATTAGGTCTTTTATGATGATAACCCCCTCAGAGCCCTCAGTACAAGGGCTGTAGGTTATGCCCTGGGGGCATATAAGATTTATATAGAAAGTTGTTATAAAAATTTCAAAACGGGCTCATTTGTTTGGAAATTGAAATTCCCCTTTTTAAAAGTCGAAAGTGATTAGAGAGTAATTAATCCCCCTCTTACGCCCACCAATTCCCCGATCACATTCAATCACAGTTTAGACATAGCCATTGTGTTCAACGTAGTTGAATATTCTGGAAATTATGTATTTAAGGATGACAAAACCCCCAGAGTCACCAGGGCTAAGGTCATAAGTTATGCCCTGGGGGCATATAAGGTTTTTATAGATAGAGTTGTCGTAAAAACTTCCAAAGGGGTTCATTCAATTGGAAATTGAGAGGGTTAGTACCCTTTATAATAGTTGAAAGTGATTGGAGGGTAACTAACTCCCCTCTCACTCCCACCATTCCCCCAAACACATCCAATCAAATTTTTAGATAGCCATTTTGTTCAACGTTGCAAAAAGTTCTGGAAATTAGGTCTTTGAGGATGATAACCCCCCACCCCCCAGCTTTCAGGGCAAGGGTTGTAAGTTATGCCTTGTGGGCATATAAGGTTTTTATTGAAAGTGTTGTCGTAGAAACTTCAAAAGAGCTCATTTGATTGGAAATTGAAAGGGCTAGTGCCTTTTTTGATAGTTGAAAGTGATTGGAATGCCATTAACGCCCCTCTCACACCAACCATTTTCCCAGACACATCCAATCAAAATTTTGATATAACAATTTTGTTTAACGTAGTTGAAAGTTCTGGAGACTATGTATTTAAGGATGACAAACCCCCCAGAGCCCCCAGGGCAAAGGTTGTAAGTTATGCCCTGGGGGCATATAAGGTTTTTATAGAACGTGTTGTCGTAGAAACTTCAAAAAGGGCTCATTCGATTAGTAATTGAGAGGACTAGTGCTTTTTTAATAGTCGAAAGTGATTGAAGGGCAACTTAATAGTCGAAAGTGATTGGAAGGCAACTAATACCCCTTGCACGCCCACCATTCCCCGAAACACATCCAATCAAAATTTTGAGATTCAGCGTAGTTGATTTCTAGATAGAAATTGTGTTTTTGAGAAGGACACTCCCCCACAGCCTTCAGGGCAAGGGTTGTAAGTTATGCCCTAGGGGCATATAAGGTTTTTTAAAGAAGGCGTTGTCGTAGAAACTTCAAAAAAGGGTCATTCGATTGGAAATTCAAAGGACTAGTGCCCATTTTAATATTCGAAAGTAATTGGAGGGCAACTAGTTCCCCCCAGGCCCATCATTCCCCAAACACATCCAATCAAAAATTTGAGATAGCCATTTTGTTCAGCGTAGTTGATTTCCAGATAGAAAACATGTTTTTGAGGGCATATAAGAACGATGTTGGCAAAATGTATATTTATTGTTTTTTTTTTCCTTTAGAGAAAGGCACTTCGTATCGAAGAAGTTGTCGTAGAAACTTCGAAAAGGGCTCATTCAATTGGATATTGAAGTGGCTTGTGCCGTATTTAATAGTCAAAGTGATTAGAAGGCAACTAATTCCAGGCCCACCATTTCCGAAATACATCCAATCAAAATTTTGAAATAGCCATTCTGTTCAGTGTAGTAGATTTCCAGATAGAAATTATGATTTTGAGGAGGACACTCCCCCACAGCTTTCATGGCAAGGGTTGTAAGTTATGGCCTGGGGGCATATAATATTTTTATAGAAGGCATTGTAGTAGAAACTTCAAAAAAGGCTCAATCAATTGATATTTCAAAGGGCTAGTGCCCTTTTTAATAGTCGAAAGTGATTGAAGGGCAACTAATCCCCCTCTCACGCCCACCTTTCCCCAAACACATCCAATCAAAATTTTGAGATAGCCATTTTATTCAACGTAGTTTTAAGTTCTGTAAATTAAGTTTTTGAGGATGACAACGAGCATAAATTAAAATAAGTTGGGCTCAAAACCCCTATGCCTTCCCAAGACCAGAACATAATTTGCACTTTACTGAAAAAAAAATACAAATGAATGTGCATGGTCAGTTTAATATACATATACTGATATTTAGTAATCAAAATGTTAATATTATTTGATTTATTAAAGTTTTAAAAGTAAAAATAATTATATTTTTTTCAATGAAGTGCAAATTTTGTTCTGGCCTTGGGATGACATAGGGGTTTTGAGCCCAACTTATGTTAATTTCTGCTTGTTTTGAGTTTGACTCGGTTCATTTATTTATTGATGCTGATTTGTGGTAGTTTCACGCTTGGTAGATTATTTGATTTTATTTTTGCTCAATTTTTGTTTAATGGAGTTCTTTACTTTTCTTTGAAAAACTTATTTTTTGAAAAAGTTTTTTTTCTTAAGTAAGCACACTATCAGAGGCAACGCTATAGCGTTGCCTATAATAAAGGACATACGGCTCTAATGTTTTATTTTTTTTCCAGGGGCACTTCACATAGAAGGGGTCGTCGTATAAACTTCATAGGGGACTCATTCGATTGGAAATCAAGAATTCTAGTGCCCTTTTTAAGGGTCAAAAGTGATTGGAAGGCAACTAACACCCCTTCCACGCCCACCGTTTCCGCACACATCCAATCGAAATTCTGAGATTGCCATTTTGTTCTAAGTAGTTGATTTCCTTATAAAAATTAGGTTTTTTGAGGAGGACACTTCCCCAAAGCCCTCATGGCACGGGTTTTAAGTTATGTCCTGGGGGCATATAAGGTTTTTATAGAAAGCTTTGTCGTAGAAACTTCAAAACGAACTCATGCGATTGGAAATTCAAAGGACTAGTGCCCTTTTTAATAGTCGAACGTGATTGGAGGGCAACTAATCCCCCTCTCCCGCCCACCTTTTCCCCAAACACGTCCAATCAAAAAAATGAGATAGCCATTTTGTTCAATGTAGTTCATAGTTCTGGAAATTAGGTTTTTGAGGATGACAACCCCCCCTCCCCTCCACAGTCCTCAGGGCAAGGGTTGTTAGTTATGCCCTGGGGGTAAATAAAGTTTTATAGAAAGCTTCGTCATAGAAACTTAAAAAAGGGCTCATTCGATTGGAAATTTAAATGGCTAGTGTCTTTTTTAACAGTCGAAAGTGATTGGAAGGCTACTAACACCCTTTCCACGCCCACCCTTTCCCAAACACATTCAATAAAAAATTTTAGATAGTCATTTTGTTCAACGTAGTTGAAAGTTTTGGAAATTATATCTTTCAGCGGGTTACTCCCCCCATAGTCTTCAGGTCAAGGGTTATAAGCTATGCCCTGGCGGCATATATGTTTTTTTGGAATGAATGTGCGTATAAACTTCAGAGAGGGCTTATTTGATTGGAAATGGAAAGTTCTACTTCACTTTTTAAGCGTCAAAAGATATCGGAGGCTAACCAGCCCCTCCCCCCCCCCACCACCACGCCCTTTTTCCCCAGTGCATCTGATAAAAATTTTGAGATAGGTATTTTATTAAAATAGTTAAAAGATCATATAACAAAAACTACGGTGTCAACACAACCCACCAGGACCCAGGAGCAGAACTTTTAAGTTATACATTAGGTATTGTAAGTTATATGTGTAAGCATATATGGGTCTTATGAAAGGGATGCTCGTATTAACTTCAAAGAGGGCTCATTGGATAGGAAATTGAAAATTCTAGTTCACTTTTGAAAAGTCAAAGAGATTGGAGGGTACCTAGCCCCATCCCCCAACCTCCATGCCCCTTTTTCTCAAAACCATTTATTTTTATTTTTTTTCGTGCCTTTTCTTTGAAACCGTGATGCCCTTGTTTCAGGATGATGACCTTGCCCTGGCAAGCTTTGCGAGATATCCTTTATGGCCAGTTAGAATTCTTCGTTCTGTCGCAGAGAAATCTGGTCGATTTAAGTACCAAGTATTTTGTTACGGATCGCATGAAGTTGAAATGGTTTTGGAACAAAATTTAAAAAATTTCGAATCTA
The DNA here is from genome assembly GCF_049724085.1 of Artemia sp. Qi Xiang Cuo. Lineage (NCBI taxonomy): Eukaryota > Metazoa > Arthropoda > Branchiopoda > Anostraca > Artemiidae > Artemia > Artemia sp. Qi Xiang Cuo. The sequence goes on along the minus strand of NW_028300433.1, from coordinate 12,861 downwards.
ACAAAACCGAAGCTATGAAAAAAGTTGGAAAGGGAGTTAAAGGCGCTTTTGAGGAACTCGCTCTCAGCCCGCTTGTTTATAAAAATTCGGCTACAAGTTCAGATGCTTCGGGACTTATTGAGCGAACTCTTAAAGATGTAGCAGTAACAAAAGAAAATATGACACAGGCTATAGCGCAAAAAGTTAACGAAGCACTTAAAATTCACCCCTCGACCACACCATCCGCTGCTGAAATTGAAAAGATAATTGGCGTAGTTCACGATGCAATAATACTGGAATATACTCCGAGATTTGACAGGATTGAAAAAGACCTGAAAATATGTCAAAATCAACTGGAATTACTTGAAAATCGAGTTGCTAGAGTTGAAGCCAAGATCGATGATGCTGACCAAGAGTTGAGACTGGATACACTACTGTTCAACGGTGTCAAGCAATCCCCCGGTGTTGAAATAAAAGATGCAACAATGAATATTATACGCAATAAGATGGCGTTCTCAGGTCTTTCTGATAGTGATGTTATATCTGTGCATAGGTTTCGGTTGAACTCTGTTGATAGCCGCCCTGATAAAATTGTTCCTGTTTTAGTGAAGTTTAAAGACCGCCACACAGCTGTGAAAGTTATTGCTTGCAAAAAAAACCTTGTGAACACGAAGATTTTTGTGGCTGAGAACTTAACAAAGAAAAAAGAGAATTGTTGAATGCTGCAAGGGAAAAATACGGCAATAAGTTCGTGTGGTCAAACCAAGGTCGGATCTACGTCCGTCCGGAGAATGCAACTTCTGCTCGTAGACTTTGGTCTCTGAATGACATATTCGATCGTGATTGAGTGTTTTTTTTTTTTTTTTTTTTTTTTTTTTTTTTTTTTTGTATTTAAATTTTGAGTCTTTATATATGTTTTTTTTTGTATTTAAATTTTGAGTCTTTATATGTGTTTATCTATTCTTATTATTATTCAATTATTCCTATTCAATTTATGAGTCTTTATATGTGTTTTTTTTTGTGTTTAAATTTTGAGTCTTTATATGTGTTTATCTATTCTTATTATTATTAAATTATTCCTATTTCCTTTCTTTCTATTTTATGTATGGTTTTTATACCTAATGAAGAAAACAAGATCGTGGCTTTTTATTTTAATTTATTATTATGGTTAGTTTACTCCCAATACCTCGGTTAGAGTTGCTTGAAAAAAATTCGCTCTTAGTTGATGATGTTTTATCACATCAGATAGGACTCCATTTTCATGATCGAGTTGATGAATGCCCCAAGCCGCTCCGTCCTAGCCGCTACGTTGGTTTTGAAGAGTTTGGTCAAATTAAAAAAGAGTTGTATAGTTTGTGTGTTGCTCAATGGACTTGCCACATAACGTCGGCTTTTGAAGAAATTGTTCAGTTTTTAAGTAATGTTGATAGTGTGATTGATGTTTTGGGAATTTGTGAATCATTCTTGAGTTTGTATAGTCTTCTCTCTTCCTACGCTTTTCCAGGTTACCAACTGATATCGAAGTCGCGGCATTCAATGGGGCGCGGGGGACTTGCATTTTTGGTGAGAGAGGGATTGAATTTTGAGGAAAGGGAGGGCCTTTATTTATGGAATGAAGGTAAGATTGAAATTTTTTCTATTGAGATTGAAATAAATAATGGTAAAAATTGAATTGTTTGCCTGGTTTATAGACCCCCTGGTGCTCATCCGGAGGAATTTTTTCAGGAGTTTGATATGTTTTTAAGCAGGGCCCAGTCTAATCGATCAGAGTGTGTTATTCTGGGTGATTTTAATTTTGATTTATTGAATTTAAATAGTGTTAATTTAGAATTTTTAAATCTTGCATTATCTCATGATTTGTACCCAGTGAATCTGATTCCTTCCCGTATCACTGCTCAGTCGGCAACATTAATTGATGACATATTTGTTTCTTCAAATCTATTGAGGCAAGCATTCTGTGATGTTCTCCTTCAACCTGCTTCTGACCACCTCCCGATTGTTTGTATGATAAATAGTATCAAAACTTCGACTAAAAACCTAAGTAAGAGAGTTTATAGAGATATGAGAAATAATAACTTGAGAAAGCTGAAAGAGCAAGTTAGTACTATAGCATGGGATGAATTTAGTGAAGAGCAGAATGCAACTACAACATTTGACAGGTTTATGAATATTCTCTTACCGGTATATGAGGCGTCTTGTCCTCTGAGGAAAATAAGGAAAAAGAAAAATGAGCCAAGAAAGCCATGGGTGACCCCAGAATTGCTTGAAATGATGGAAATGTGAAACCAGCTTTTTGAAAAACATTTACAGAGCCCGGAAAATGTAAGTTTATTTGAAGAATTTAAGCGATTCAGAAACAAAGTTAACCATAAGCGTCGCAGTGAGAAAAAAGCATATTATGCTTCAGCTTTTGATGGTAAAAGTGGTGATGCAAAAGGAACCTGGCGACTGATAAATGAGGTTTTAAAAGGGAAGACTAATGATAATGATGGAGTAAAGAGTCTGATGGTGAATGGAAGTGAAATCACTGATAAACAGGAAATGGCTGATGAATTCGGAAAATATTTCACGAACATAGGCGCGAGTATTAAGGAAGACGTAGCTAAAAAGTCTAGAAGACATCTGTTAAAGTCCTTTATTGATAATCGAGGCGAAGGGCACAGTTTTTCGATCGAGAAGTGCACAGCAAAGGAGATCGAGAGCACAGTGAAAGGACTGAAGTCCAATTCTGCCGGAATAGATGGACTTAATCTTAGGGCTGTAAATGCTATCCTAGTTTATATATTACCTTGTCTAACTGACTTAATAAATCTATCACTCCAGACCGGCGAATTCCCTAGTGGTCTTAAACTAGCAAAGGTAATACCATTGTATAAAGGGGGAAGAAACAAGAACTATCGAATTGGCGACCGATATCGTTATTGCCTACTTTTTCTAAAATCTATGAAAAGATAATTCACAGGAGACTTTATGAATATTTGGATAAACTAGGAATATTGTGTGACAGCCAATTTGGATTCCGCAGTAAACATTCTACTAGCCATGCTGTTCATCATCTTCTGGATGTAATCAATGGAACTCAAGAAAAAGGTCTTATTCCTTTAACGATCTTTGTTGACTTCAAAAAAGCCTTTGACACTGTGGATTTTGAGTTGCTGCTGTGTCACCTATCTAGTCTGGGGATAAAAGATGTTTGCTTGGATTGGTTTAAATCATACTTGTATGGAAGGTCAACTAAAGTAATGATAGATGACATCGTTAGCGGAGTCTATCCTGTAAAATGTGGAGTTCCTCAGGGCTCAGTCCTTGGTCCATTACTCTTTCTCGTATACATAGATACTCTGAGGTTCTACATGCCTGAAGCAACTGTTACTGCATTTGCAGATGATACTGCTTTGACGATTTCTGCACAGTCACTGGAAGAACTAGTAGATAAAGCAAACCGAACGCTGGAAAAACTTTTGGTGTTTACCTCCTTGAGTTACCTTGCTGTTAATACTTCTAAGACAAATTATATGATTTTTAGTAGGGTAGCAAAAATTGTAAATAGTGCTTCCGTAGTATTTGATAATTTGTCGCTTTCACAGGTTTTTGAAAATAAATATTTAGGATTTTATGTTGATAATAATTTGAGTTGGAAGAAACACATAAATATGATTTCTTCTAAACTTGCACGAGGTCTTGGAGTGATTCGCCGTTTGAAACATGTGTTACCCTTAAGTGTTTTAAGAAATATATATCATACTGTTTTTCATCCTTTTATTGTTTATGGTTGCTGTATTTATGCATCTAATTTTACTTCAAATATTAAAAGACTCCAGATTCTTCAGAATAAGGCACTACGAGTACTGGGTGAGTTTGTTCAGTATGAGCATACGCGTGAATCTTTTATTAGTTTTAGAATTTTAAATATTCATCAGATCAGGGACCATCAGGCGGGAGTGTTTACTTACCAGGTGCTTAATAGATTATCTCCAAAATATTTTAGAGAGTTTTTTAAGTTTAATTCTGATTATCATCATCATAGGACTAGAGGTCGTGGAAGCTTTGTCTCAGAAGTAAGGAGTACGAGTCGATCTAGTTTTGTAATTAGAAATTATGCAGTTTATTTGTGGAATTGTTTCCCGGAGAGCATTAGGGATTCATAAAACCAGTTTCAGTTTAAAATTAGATTAAAAAAGTTTTTGTTGGGTGGGAATTAATTTTTTTTTTTTTTTTTTTTTTTTTTTTTTTTTAATGTTAAATTGTAATTAAGTTGTAAATTAAAATTTTAAAAAAAATTTTAAATTGAGTTAATTTGTATTGAATGGTATGAAAAGAGTAGAAAGAGGGAATGAGTTTTGGTTTATGATAAAAGATTGCGTGACGCTGCTCAAGTCACAATAGTGGCTTAATAAAACGTCATACGTTCTTACCATCTCTACGTTTGTTGATAATGTTATTCAAAAAATGTGTTGTAAGTGCCAGTTAAGTATGATGTATTATTAGTTGAAAATAAAAGTCAAGTCAAGTCAAGTCAAGTCAAGTAAAAACTTTTGAAATGGCCATTTTTTGAAAATGGTTCTTATGGAAGAGATGCTTTGTAAAAATTTCTGAGAGGGCTCATTTGATTGGAAATTGAAAGTTCTAGTTCAGTTTTTGAGAGTCAAAAAAGATTGGAGGGCAACTAGCCCCCCCACGCCCCTTTTTCCCCGAATGCATCCGATACAAATTTTGAGATAGCCATTAAGCTAAAACTTGTTCAAAAGTCAGGTAGCAAAAACTCAGGTGTCAACACAACCCCCTGGGACCCGGAGCCGGCGTTGTAGGTCATGCCCTGGGGCATATATGGTTCTTATGAAAGGGATGCTCGTATAAACTTCAGAGACGTCTCATTTGATTAGAAATTGAAAGTTGTGTTTCACTTTTTAAGAGTCAAAAGACTTAAGGGGAACTAATCCCCCCCACACACTTTTTTCCCCAAACTCCTCCGTTAAAAATTTTGAGATAGCCAGTTTTTTTGAAAATTGTTCAAAAATTAAATAAAAAAAACTCCGGTGTCAACATAACCCCCCAGGGCCCGGGGGTAGGCATTGTAAGTGTTGTCCTTGGGGGGTATATAGTTCTTATGAAAGGGATGCTCGTATAAACTTCAGAGGAGCTCATTTAATTAGAAATTGAAAGTTCTAGTTCACTTTTAAGAGTCAAAAGATATCTAAGGGCAGATAGCCCCCTCCCTCCGAACACACCTTTTTTTCCCAAACCCATCCGATATAAATTTTGAGATAGCCATTTTGAAAAATAGTTCAAAGGTCAGATAACAGAAACTCCGGTGTTGACACGACCCCCCAGGGCCTGTGGGCAGGCGTTGCAAGCTATGTCTTAGGGCCGTGTAAGGTTCTTAAGAAAGAGATGCACGTATAAGCTTCAAAGAGGGTTCATGTGAATGGAGATTAAAAGTTCTAGTTCTTTTTCTCAGAATAAAAAAAGATCGGAGGGCAACTAGCCCCTCCCGCCCTCCAGGCGTTTGGGTTTATCGGATGGGTAAACCCATCCGATAAAAATTTTAGGTGACCATTTTCTTAAAAATAGTTCAAGCATCAGATATTGAAACTCCGGGGTCGACACAACCCCCAAGGGCCCAGGGACAGGCGCTGTAAGTTATACTCTGGGGGTATCAATGGTTATTATAGAAGGGATGCTCGTATAAACTTCAGAGAGGGCTCGTTTGATTGAGAACAGAAAGTTCTAGTTTACTTTTAAAGAGTCAAAAGAGAACAAAGGGCAATTAGCCCCCAGGTTTTTTTTCCCCAAACCCATCGGATAAAAATTTTGAGATAACCATTTTGTCAAAAATAGTTCAATAATTAGATAATAAAACTCCGAGGTTGACACAACCCCATTTTTTCACTTTGATATTGTTACTTGGATGCCTGGGTTGATACTTTGTTGAACATGTGATTTTTTTTACAAGTTCGATTTTGAAATAAGGAGTTTTTAAAAACTTGAAACTTTTTACAATCAAAAAAGAACAAAATTAATTAAAAATTTTGTAAAGTGTTACAGACAGGTGTTTTTTCTCTCTTTGTACATAAAGATTTTAGCTTCTTTTTCTCTGCTCTAATTTTTATTTTATTTCAGTTTTTTAATTCAAAGTTTAACCCGTTGTCATAAACTTCAATGTTTTCATTTCATTTTAAATTCATTTCAGAAAAGACGAGTCCAAACGCTTTTAAACAGGAAGGGATACGAAGGAAACAATAGAGAATTCCTTCTTAAAATGAAGGAATTTATCAATTTATAATAATCTTAGTCTAGTCGATTCTTGAATATTTTTAGTCAGACAAGAGTAGGGTAAGAGATTCCATTTCTAGCAGACATATAGCAAATATCATGTTATTCTAGCAGACGTATAGGAAATATCATGTTATTCTACAACGCCCCCGTACAAACAGGTTCTTCTAGTAGGTAAACAGGTCATCACACTCTTACAAGGAATATACATGTTTTTTTTATTATGAAAGCTATTTTTTGTTTTTAATTTGATTAGAGAAATTTCACGTTTATTAAAAAAAAAAAAATTGTTTATTCGTTTTTCTAAAAAAAAAAAAAAAAAAAAACTTGTCATGAAAAAATTTAATTTATTTAAAAAAAAAACCCGAAAAAATGCCTATAAACTCCAGACAAGTTTTAATTACGCATTAAGAAATTTTTTATATTAAACCAAATATTTTTAACTTTTGAAAACAATGGATTTGTCTATTTTCAATGTGAGTACACTTTTCATTCTTTTATTTCCCCCCCAAAAAAAATTAAAGAAAAAACGTTTTACTAGTAAATTCAAATTTCAGAGGGACAGCCCCCCTCCCCTCCAACAATACAAAATCTTAAGAATATGACGACTATTCGATAGAAATGTCAAAGCACGCTTTTTTTATATTATGTAAATAAAATCTATCCATAATAGGTATGTTTACAAGTTTTAATTTTTTTTAAAAACAGTTCATTATCATTCAGAAATAAAGCTTTTTCCTAACATGATGTATTTTTCTGCTTTTAATTAAAAGCTTGCGTTTTACAAAGTGTGTGAGCGTTTGGGGGGGGGGGTTAAATTTCACAGGCTCTTGCTATAAACGGGGTTTGTCTAATTCCGAGGTCACGGCGGAGGACTTTGGGAAAACCTTAGTGTGGACGGGGGCCCTAGATGCCCTCCATTTTTTTTTTTTTTGGGTTACTTAAAAAGGACATTAGAACTTTTTATTTTCCGTTCGAATAAGCCTTGAGATAGGAGCTTTTAATGTCTAGATTAGAGTTCTCTGATGGTGTGATTTTCTTTAAAGTTCTTTGAGTTTTAGAGGATGTTTGACCACGTTTTCGAAAACATGGCAAATTTTTCTCAGCAACGTAACTGTTGTTCGGTCTAGCTAAAGTTGATGAGACTGATATATTTGAAATCATAAGGATTCGCTCTTTACGCTAAAGTTTACGCTTTTTTTCTATTATGTAAATAAAATCTATCCATCATAGGTATGTTTACAAGTTTTAATTGTTTTGAAAAACAGTTAATTATCATTCATAAATAAAGCTTTTTCCTAACATGATGTATTTTTCTGCTTTGAATGAAAAGCTTGCGTGTTACAAAGAGTGTGAGAGTTTGGGGGGGGGGGGGTTAAATTTCACAGGCTCTTGCTATAAACGGGGTTTGTCTAATTCCGATGCACTGCTCAGTCGGCAACATTAATTGATAACATATTTGTTTCTTCAAATCTATTGAGAGCAAGCATTCTGTGATGTTCTCCTTCAACCTGCTTCTGACCACCTCCCGATTGTTTGTATGATAAATAGTATCAAAACTTCGACTAAAAACCTAAGTAAGAGAGTTTATAGAGATATGAGAAATAATAACTTGAGAAAGCTGAAAGAGCAAGTTAGTACTATAGCATGGGATGAATTTAGTGAAGAGCAGAATGCAACTACAGCATTTGACAGGCTTATGAATATTCTCTTACCGGTATATGAGGCGTCTTGTCCTCTGAGGAAAATGAGGAAAAAGAAAAATGAGCCAAGAAAGCCATGAGTGACCACAGAATTGCTTGAAATGATGGAAATGCGAAACCAGCTTTTTGAAAAACATTTACAGAGCCCGGAAATGCAAGTTTATTTGAAGAATTTAAGCAAGTCAGAAACAAAGATAACCATAAGCGTTGCAGTGAGAAAAAAACATATTATGCTTCTGCTTTTGATGGTAAAAGTGGTGATGCAAAAGGAACCTGGCGACTGATAAATGAGGTTTTAAAAGGGAAGACTAATGATAATGATGGAGTAAAGAGTCTGATGGTGAATGGAAGTGAAATCACTGATAAACAGGAAATGGCTGGTGAATTCGGAAAATATTTCACGAACATAGGCGCGAGTATTAAGGAAGACGTAGCTAAAAAGTCTAGAAGACATCTGTTAAAGTCCTTTATTGATAATCGAGGCGAAGGGCACAGTTTTTCGATCGAGAAGTGCACAGCAAAGGAGATCGAGAGCACAGTAAAAGGACTGAAGTCCAATTCTGCCGGAATAGATGGACTTAATCTTAGGGCTGTAAATGCTATCCTAGTTTATATATTACCTTGTCTAACTGACTTAATAAATCTATCACTCCAGACCAGCGAATTCCCTAGTGGTCTTAAACTAGCAAAGGTAATACCATTGTATAAAGGGGGGAAGAAACAAGAACTATCGAATTGGCGACCGATATCGTTATTGCCTATTTTTTCTAAAATCTATGAAAAGATAATTCACAGGAGACTTTATGAATATTTGGATAAACTAGGAATATTGTGTGACAGCCAATTTGGATTCCGCAGTAAACATTCTACTAGCCATGCTGTTCATCATCTTCTGGATGTAATCAATAGAACTCTAGAAAAAGGTCTTATTCCTTTAACGATCTTTGTTGACTTCAAAAAAGCCTTTGACACTGTGGATTTTGAGTTGCTGCTGTGTCGCCTACCTAGTCTGGGGATAAAAGATGTTTGCTTTGATTGGTTTAAATCATACTTGTATGGAAGGTCAACTAAAGTAATGATAGATGACATCGCTAGCGGAGTCTATCCTGTAAAATGTGGAGTTACTCGGGGCTCAGTCCTTGGTCCATTACTCTTTCTCGTATACATAGATACTCTGAGGTTCTACATGCCTGAAGCAACTGTTACAGCATTTGCAGATGATACTGCTTTGACGATTTCTGCACAGTCACTGGAAGAACTAGTAGATAATGCAAACCGAACGCTGGAAAACCTTTTGGTGTTTACCTCCTTGAGTTACCTTGCTGTTAATACTTCTAAGACAAATTATATGATTTTTAGTAGGGTAGCAAAAATTGTAAATAGTGCTTCCGTAGTATTTGATAATTTGTCGCTTTCACAGGTTTTTGAAAATAAATATTTAGGATTTTATGTTGATAATAATTTAAGTTGGAAGAAACACATAAATATGATTTCTTCTAAACTTGGACGAGGTCTTGGAGTGATGCGGCGTTTGAAACATGTATTACCCTTAAGTGTTTTAAGAAATATATATCATACTGTTTTTCATCCTTTTATTGTTTATGGTTGCTGTATTTATGCATCTAATTTTACTTCAAATATTAAAAGACTGCAGATTCTTCAGAATAAGGCACTACGAGTACTGGGTGAGTTTGTTCAGTATGAGCATACGCGGGAATCTTTTATTAGTTTTAGAATTTTAAATTTTCAACAGATCAGGGACCATCAGGCGGGAGTGGTTACTTACCAAGTGCTTAATAGATTATCTCCTGAATATTTTAGAGATTTTTTAAGTTTAATTCAGATTATCATCAGCATAGGACTAGAGGTCGTGGAAGCTTAGTCTCAAAAGTAAGGAGTACGAGTCGATCTAGTTTTGCAATTAGAAATTATGCAGTTAATTTGTGGAATGGTTTCCCGGAGAGCATTAGGGAGTCAGAAAACCAGTTTCAGTTCAAAATTATATTAAAAAATTTTTTGTTGGGTGGGAATTAATTTTTTTTTTTTTTTTTTTTTTTTTTTTTTTTTAATGTTAAATTGTAATTAAGTTGTAAATGAAAATGTTAAAAAAAATGTTAAATTGAGTTAATTTGTATTGAATGGTATGAAAAGAGTAGAAAGAGGGAATGAGTTTTGGTTTATGATAAAAGATTGCGTGACGCTGCTCAAGTCACAATAGTGGCTTAATAAAACGTCATACGTTCTTACCATCTCTACGTTTGTTGATAATGTTATTCAAAAAATGTGTTGTAAGTGCCAGTTAAGTATGATGTATTATTAGTTGAAAATAAAAGTCAAGTCAAGTCAAGTCAAGTCAAGTAAAAACTTTGAAATGGCCATTTTTTGAAAATGGTTCTTATGGAAGAGATGCTTTGTAAAAATTTCTGAGAGGGCTCATTTGATTGGAAATTGAAAGTTCTAGTTCAGTATTTGAGAGTCAAAAGAGATTGGAGGGCAACTAGCCCCCCCACTCCCCTTTTTCCCCGAATGCATCCGATAGAAATTTGAGGTAGCCATTAAGTTAAAAGTTGTTCAAAAGTCAGATGGCAAAAACTCAGGTGCCGACACACCCCCTGGGACCCGGAGCCGGCGTTGTAGGTCATGCCCTGGGGCATATATGGTTCTTATGAAAGGGATGCTCGTATAAACTTCAGAGACGTCTCATTTGATTAGAAATTGAAAGTTGTGTTTCACTTTTTAAGAGTCAAAAGACTTAAGGGAACTAATCCCCCCCACCCTTTTTTTCCCCAAACTCCTCCGTTAAAAATTTTGAGATAGCCAGTTTTTTTGAAAATTGTTCAAAAATTAGATAAAAAAAACTCTGGTGTCAACACAACCCCCCAGGGCCCGGGGGTAGGCATTGTAAGTGTTGTCCTGGGGGCGTATATGGTTCTTATGAAAGGGATGCTTGTATAAACTTCAGAGAGAGCTCATTTAATTAGAAATTGAAAGTTCTAGTTCACTTTTAAGAGTCAAAAGATATCTAAGGGCAGATAGCCCCCTCCCTCCGAACACACCTTTTTTTCCCAAACCCATCCGATATAAATTTTGAGATAGCCATTTTTGAAAAATAGTTCAAAGGTCAGATAACAGAAACTCCGGTGTTGACACGACCCCCCAGGGCCTGTGGGCAGGCGTTGCAAGCTATGTCTTAGGGCCGTGTAAGGTTCTTAAGAAAGAGATGCACGTATAAGCTTCAAAGAGGGTTCATGTGAATGGAAATTAAAAGTTCTAGTTCATTTTCTCAGAGTAAAAAAGATCGGAGGGCAACTAGCCCCTCCCCCCTCCAGGCGTTTGGTTTATCGGATTGGTAAACCCATCCGATAAAAATTTGAGGTGACCATTTTCTTAAAAATAGTTCAAGCATCAGATATTGAAACTCCGGGGTCGACACAACCCCCAAGGGCCCAGGGACAGGCGCTGTAAGTTATACTCTGGGGGTATCAATGGTTATTATAGAAGGGATGCTCGTATAAACTTCAGAGAGGGCTCGTTTGATTGAGAACAGAAAGTTCTAGTTTACTTTTAAAGAGTCAAAAGAGAACAAAGGGCAATTAGCCCCCAGGTTTTTTTTCCCAAACCCATCGGATAAAAATTTTGAGATAACCATTTTGTCAAAAATAGTTCAATAATTAGATAATAAAACTCCGAGGTTGACACAACCCCATTTTTTCACTTTGATATTGTTACTTGGATGCCTGGGTTGATACTTTGTTGAACATGTGATTTTTTTTACAAGTTCGATTTTGAAATAAGGAGTTTTTAAAAACTTGAAACTTTTTACAATCAAAAAAGAACAAAATTAATTAAAAATTTTGTAAAGTGTTACAGACAGGTGTTTTTTCTCTCTTTGTACATAAAGATTTTAGCTTCTTTTTCTCTGCTCTAATTTTTATTTTATTTCAGTTTTTTAATTCAAAGTTTAACCCGTTGTCATAAACTTCAATGTTTCACCCTTTTCCCCAAGCCTATCAATAAATTTTTTAAAATAACCATTTCATTAAAAATAATTCAAAGGTCAGATAAGAAAAACTCCTGTGTCAGTACAACCCCCCATGGCATGGAGACAGGCATTGTAAGTAATGTTCTGAGGGCATATATTGTTTTTATGGAAGGGATGCTTATATAAACTTCAGAGAGGGTTCATTTGATTGGAGAATTGAAAGTTCTTGTTCACTTTTAAGAGTCAAAAAGGGTGGAGGGCAACTAGCCCCCCCCCTCCACACCCTAAATGCATAAGTTTAATTTTGAAATAAGGAATTTTTAAAAACTTGAAACTTTTTTCAATAAAAAACCAACAAAAATTAATTAAAAAAAAACTTTCCAAAAAATAAGTTTTTCAAGCAAAGGTAAAGGCCATTTTAAACTTAAGCTCAGCCAATACAAATACCTGTTAAAATTCAAACTCAAAACAACCAGAAATTACTATTAAAGAATTAATGAAACCCAAAACAAACAGAAATTAAATAAACAATCATAGGAAAAAACATACAACAAGTAATAATATAAATGAATAAATAGATCCTAAAGCAAGTAATGCTGAGATTGAATGTGAAGATCAAGCTTAAAACAAAAAAAAATATTTTGCTATTGAAGTATAAATGAAACTTAAAACGAACAGAAATTAAATAAACAATCAATGCAAACAAACATACAGTAGATATTAATGTACATGTATAAATAGATCTTAAAACGAGTGAAACTTAAATTGAATATGCAAATCAAGCTTGAACAAATAAGAATCACTACAAACAAGAGTTTGGCTATTGTCCCCCTTCTCTCAATGTAAAAGTCTAAAACCTACTGCATCATTGGCGCTTTGTCAGTGTTCTAGTTCTGCCTCAGAGCTGATAAAATAAAAAAGTTT
>NW_028300432.1:0-5000 GCF_049724085.1 Artemia sp. Qi Xiang Cuo | reverse complement strand
TTTCTACTGAAAGTAAGGAGCAACATTAAAACTTAGAACTAACAGAAGTTTTTACATTTATGAGGTAAGAAAGTTTTTTAAGAACTTTTAAAAAAGGTTCTGATTCTAATTACATTGCCCCTGTGTTTCAGCAATTGTTTTTAAACAATTTGGACAAAAGGCCCATCCCTTGTTTTTTTTTTTTTTATTTAATTTGTTTTTCAAATAAATACAGGAAATCTGCCCTCCTCCATTGAAAATCTCCACCACTAAAATTCCAGCATAGAAAGTTCCTCCCATGTAAAGCTGTTCCACCAGGAGATTACCCCCAGACAAATTCATTCTCACTGCAAATTCTCCCCCCCACCTCTGAAAATTTCTTGCTTACATTTCTGCTTTAAAAATACTCGTTAGCATACTTACATTTGAAGAAAGACTTATTTTATTTAATTTCAGTCCTATTTAAGGTCATGGGGGAATTGCCCCAAACTGGACAATATTTCCTGAAAATCCTCCCCCCTCTACCCCAAACATTTTATCGCAATTTTTAATTATTTTAGTTAAGAGTGTTGTTTTGCCCGACATTGACGGTCCACACAGAAACGATCTGAATGGTGTTTTAAATTGATACATGTTCCCCTCAACAGTTCACCTGGACAACTAACTGTAGACCCTAATTGTCTAATGACTAAATAATTTCCTTACTACTACTACTACTACTAATACTACTACTACTGTGTTCTTCAAGAAGAATAAGAAGACGAATAAATAATCATATTTTTCTTTTATTATATACATAGAGAAAAGTAAAAATACATTGAAAAAAAGCACATTAAACATGATAAAATACACTTTTTTTTTAATTTATTTATAAAAAAAATACAACTTTTACAAAGGTACAGAGAGAAAAAACACTTTTTTTTTGTTTATTTATAGAGAAAAAACACAACATTAAATTAGAGAGCACTTGAAAAAATATCACTTTTTTTTAATGAAACATTTACAAAAAAATCTGCTCTAAGTCAAAAAGATAACTTTGATATTGTGGCGATGCACCCCCCGCGCTGGCGGCGCCGCCCCCCCCCGGGCCGCGAGACCCCCTCCCCCCCCCAAAGGCCATGAGGCCCCCCAAAGGCCGTGAGGCCCCCCCACCAAAGGTATTAGGAAATAATTTACAGGACTTTATTCAAACCGAGACTTTCCCTATGGGTAACACATTCGGCCCGGTCTGAAGTTAAATAGTGTCCAAGGGGGAGGGTGGTCACACCGTCTTGACAAACATAGACCTTGTCAGAGATGCTATTCATGGCAATTTTTTCTATATTTACAGTAAAGTTCCTGTATTTGAGAGAACGAATTCCCAACAATTTGGCTCGTGGAATTGTAAATTGAGCAGTTCAACTCCTAAAGATAATCACATCAAAATTCTTATCCATATAGTACGTGTGCACTCCTTTGAAACATTTCTTGATTTCCTCGATGTGTGTCTGTATAAAGTACACCTTTGGACCTACAAACATACCACGGGAAATCATGTCCCGTCCCGGTTGAGATTTAAAAAATAAAAGCTGATTGGGTGCCCGACGTTTCACTAGCTCAGGGTAAAGACTACTCCAAATGGTGTAGTCCATCCGTGAGCTGATAATTTCACCGTGCACAAAATCACCAATTTGATTTGTGGTTTTTACTTTTCACAGTAGATAATCCGTATCCCCGTAACAGACCTCTACTTACCCCTTTTCCGGCCACAATACCCTAGCCTCAGTGTCCTAGAATTTCAACATGAGCTTTTTTCAGATCTCCAGCATAGCACTGCCTGCAGCATTATTTTTATTCAAGACAATGTATCTTTTTTTCCTATTCAAAAGTACCATGTCCGGGCCAATGATTGTGAAGAAAGTGTATTTTGGATCGGCAATATTTTGAGCAAATTGTTTGGGGTCGGTCATGACGTCACAACGATTCCTATTACGAATACTCTCACACATTTTGCCAAAATCCGAATTCAAAATGAGTTTATAAATTTCTTTTTCGGCTTTCGTCTGCGCTGCAGAACGTTTGTTGACAAAGGTGTCAACAAACGTTTTCAGATAGGGTTTTTGACTAAACTGGAGTGTTCTGTGAACCTTTGTGACGTTGAAACCGTTGTTGCACATCCATTTTAAAGCCACGTGATGTACAACTATTTTTTTTTTTGGCAGAAGGTCAGCAATAAGTTTTTGTTTTGAAGGTGACCAATGCAATCCGTCCACCTCGAATAAACGCCTATTGCGAGGGCTCAAAGAGTCCCTAGTCACAGGTCTATTGATGCACGGAAAAACAAAATCCTTTACTGAATCGTGAAGCTCGACTGGTATCTCTCCATCAATTTCAAAAAACCATCCAACCGGTCCATTCTCCTCAACACTGTCAATGTTGGGGAAATGGGGAGCTTGAGGGTCATTGAGCCATTTATAGTCGCCGCAAGGTAGCGCATAATGGGACAAGGCTTATGGTTACAGATAATTCATATCATGGAAAACTGCATCCTATGTTGTCCCCTTCTTTTCTCCTATTGGGTCAGATTCTAAGATACGATCCCCATGACAAACAAACCCCCCCCGCATGGTTCTTGCACTGACCCGGGGCTGCTCACTGTCTGTGAGTAGTCCAATTTCTTCCCAACTCATGTTTAGGATGAGGTCCATCACTAGATGAGGAGATGAAAAATAATAGCCCAAATCAAGATTAAACTCCTCATAGATTTTGTCCGTATTTTTACACATAATGTCTAACAAAGTTAACACGTCACTCGACAAATACAGCTTGCAGTAGTCAAAGCCATTTTTACACCCTCCCTCTGCACAAACTTTTTTAGTAAAACTGTATTCCTCGGGGGTGCACCTACGATCGTGTTGACTGTCGTAAAACGATTCAATACAAGGAATAGTTTCCGTGGCGAATCTCGACATGGAACAATAATGGTCATACGGATATATGTCCTTGACCGTTATCAAATCATATAAGTCATTTGGAAATTGTTGCTTGAGAAGGGGGAAAGCATTGCAGCCGTCATCGTTTTTCTGCACTTGAATTAATTCGCTCAATGATTTGGGGAAAAAAACTCTAGGAGTCTAAAATGCGAATTTTATTCGTATACTCAATGTCGTCTTCAACAAATTTCCACATAAATTCCAAAACAAGCAACTTTTCCGATGATTTAGGTATGATTTTGTAGGTAAAGCTGTCTATCACCAATGCATGATCATCCACTGTTCCATTTCTTTGAAGACGTGCCAATGCTGGTAGCATATACTTCAGATCATAGTTAGTTATGTATAAAAACAGAAAGAAAAAGTTGCTGCTTAATTTTTAAATTACATGAATTGTGTGCCCACCCCCGAAAGATACTTTTTCCTGTTGAATTGGGATCAATAAGGTGATTGTGATCCTGGACAGCGTGTTTTGGGGCAAGAAGACTCCTACACACCCATCAAATTGTCCCCTTTTCCAATGCCAGTTGCTCTTTGTCTGACAATTTCATCGAGTAATTGGTAAGACGTTATCATGAAATTGCCCTGTTTGCTGTTTTTATTAAGGAAACCAATAACTGTTCCATACTGCCCTCCTCGTCCATAGTAAAAAAAAACTCTTCCAATTGCATTTTATTGTTGCAATCGTGACGAGCATGCGCATAGGAACACGCAACTAGTTTGTGTTCCTTGACTATATTTGGCCTTGATGAGTCTGATACCTCAATCAGTCTTGTTTCACAATCCAAAGATATTTTATCAATTTGTAGCACGGAATTTTGGAAATTTTTAAATTGTAAAATATCTTTGCCTTCTGCCGGCATTTCAATTCTTTGATTCCCATGAATTTTGCAATGCCCCATGTGATCTGAGACTGTTCGCTCAGATCTAAATGGGGAAAGGCACATGGGGCAATAGAGACGTTCCCCTTTGTTCTAGCCTTGAGATAAGAGTCGACTGATTGCTGTAGCGGGAAAAAAATTACCATAGGAATTTACATCTTTGGGAGGTTCGTAAATAACCCAAACCCAATTT
Source organism: Artemia sp. Qi Xiang Cuo (assembly GCF_049724085.1). Classification (NCBI taxonomy): domain Eukaryota; kingdom Metazoa; phylum Arthropoda; class Branchiopoda; order Anostraca; family Artemiidae; genus Artemia; species Artemia sp. Qi Xiang Cuo. The sequence continues at coordinate 975 of NW_028300432.1, read as the reverse complement.
TTAACAATATCTACCGACGGTGTCTGCACTGAATACAAAACTCCTTTTTTATTCGGTTTTTTTCCCCCATCTACAAATTCAGTGTCGCACTGGAGAACAACCACCCCCACCCCAAGATTTTCATTTGCTTTCTCGAATATGCTTATTTATTTCAAGGACACCGGATACTTTCCTTCTAAACAATCAAAATTTACTTTAGGGAAAGTTTTTCCTCCGTTGAGTGCAAGTTCGTCGAGATTTTTCATTGTTGACTCTTTGTTAAATGTCTTATAGGCTGCCGCTAAAAACGCGTACTTAAAGCTTTGCAGCCCTCTTTCAAATTTGAAGCCCTGAACCTCACCCGTAACCGACAAATCTGGGTGGTATTTTATTCCTTTACCCCGCCCTCCCCTTAAAATAAAGTTTTTTTTAATCTACTGAGATTCAAATCCATTCGTTCAAATTATAAGATTTTTAACCCACTACCCCTTTCACGAAACGTGTCAGAAGCCGAAATTATTTTATTTACCCGGTTGGAAAAGTTTAGCTCAAAATTTTTTGTACCTTGATAGAAAGTATGGTTCCCTGTCGAAACGTAGTAGTAAAAAATATCCCCATATGTCCCCTTGTGTTAAAAAACTTTTTTATTCACTGACCCTTTAACCCCCCCCTTGACCTCCCCATTTCTGAATCTGAATCTCAATTTGCGCTCGAATTCTTTCAATATAGCTATGGAGAACTTTCACGGGGTCATTTAAAATAATGCTCGCGTTTCCCTCGGGGGAGCTAAAATCTACCCTGTATGTTTGTATGTGACTTAGAGCAGATTCTAACAAATAAAATTCACGTAATTCCGGGGACATATCACTATTTTCATGCCCTGCACCTATTTGTTCACTAATAGTAAAGTTGTCGTTAAAAATGTCCCCGGAAGAATTAGGCCCAACAATTTGCATAAGACTGTCCATTTCTTCAGCTGTAAATTGAAAATCCAGG
>NW_028300431.1:0-73957 GCF_049724085.1 Artemia sp. Qi Xiang Cuo | reverse complement strand
AATCTTTTCACCCACAACTTTACTTTAAAGCTTTTTGCGTACCCCAACACCAAGTAATACTTTTCAAAGGCTTTTTTATATTTTTCAGAACAAGTTCTATTCTTAATATCCCTCCTAAACCAATTTTACAACTTGAAGTACTCATCCTTTTCACCCACAACTTTACTTTACAGCTTTTTGACCACCCCAACACCAAGCAATACTTTTCAAAAGGCTTTATTATATCTTTTCAGAACAAGTTCTTTACGTAATGTCCCTCCTAAACCAATTTTACAACTTGAAAAACTCATCCTTTTCACCCACAACTTAACTTTATGGCTTTTTGAACACCCCAACACCAAGGAATACATTTCAAAAAGCTTTATTATATCTTTTCAGAATAGGTTCCTTTCTAATGTCCCTCGTAAACCAATTTTACAATTTAAAGTACTCATCGTTTACACCCACAATTTTACTTTACAGCTTTTTGAACACCACAACACCCAGCAATACTTTTCAAAGGCTTTATTATATCTTTCCAAAACAATTTCTTTACGTAATGTCCCTCCTAAACCAATTTTATAACTTGAAGTACTCATCCTTTTCACCCACAACTTTACTTTACTGCTTTTGGAACACCCCAACTTCAAGCGAGACTTTCAAAAGGCTTTATCATATCTTTTAAGTACAAATTCTCTACGTAATATCCCTCCTAAATTAATTTTATAACTTGAAGTACTCATCCTTTTCACCCACAACTTTACTTTTAAACTTTTTGAACACCCCAACACCAAGCCATACTTTTCAAAAAGCTTTATTATATCTTTTTAGAACAAGCTCTTTGCTTAATATCCCTCCTAAACCCATTTTACAACTTGAAGTACTTATCCTTTTCACCCATAACTTTACTTTACAGCTGTTTGAACACTCCAACACCCAGCAATACTTTTCAAAAGGCTTTATTATATCTTTTCAGAACAAGTTCTTTACGTTATGTCCCTCCTAAACCAATTTTGTAACTTGAAGTACACACACTTTTCACCCCCGACTTTACTTTACAGCTTTTTGAACACTCCAACCCCAAGCAATACTTTTCAAAAGGCTTTATTATATCTTTTCAGGAAAAGTTCTTTGCGTAATGTCCCTCCTGAACCCTGAATCCTGAATCCTGTCCCTCCTGAATTATACAACTTGAAGTACTCATTATTTTCTCCCACAAATTTACTTTACAGCTTTTTGAAAACTCCAACACCAAGCAATACTTTTCAAAAGGCTTTATTATATTTTTTCAGAACAAGTTCTTTACGTAATGTCCCTCCTAAACCAACTTTACATGTTGAAGTTCTCACCCTTTTCACCCACAACTTTACTTTATGGCTTTTTGTATACCCCAGCAAAAAGAAATACTTTTCAAAGGCTTTATTGTTTTTTCAAAACAAGTTTTTTTTTTAATATCCCTCTTAAACAATTTTACAACTTGAAGTACTCATCCTTTTCACCCACAACTTTACTTTATGGCTTTTTGAATACCCCAACACTAAGTAATACTTTCAAAAGGCTTTATTATATTTTTCAGAACAAGTTCTTTTATTAATGTCCCTCCTAAACCAATTTTACAAGTTGAAGTACTCACCTTTTTCACGCACAACTTTACTTTATGGCTGTTTAAACACCCCAACACCAAGCAATACCTTTCAAAAGGCTTTATTATATTTTCCAGAACAAGTTCTTTTCTAATGTCCCTCGTAAACCAATTTTACAACTTGAAGTACTTATCCTTTTCACCCACAATATTACTTTACAGCTTTTTGAACACTCCAACAACAAGCAATACTTTTCAAAGTCTTTATTATATCTTTCCAGAACAAGTTCTTTACGTACGTTCCTTACTAAACTAATTGTAAAAGTTGAAGGACTCAATCTTTTCACCCACAACTTTACTTTAAAGCTTTTTGAGTACCCCAACACCAAGTAATACTTTTCAAAGGCTTTTTTATATTTTTCAGAACAAGTTCTTTTCTTAATGTCCCTCCTAAACTTATTTTACAACTTGAAGTACTCATCCTTTTCACCCACAACTTTACTTTACGACTTTTGCATACCCTAACACCAAGCAATACTTTTCAACAGGCTTTATAACATATTTTCAGAACAAGTTCTTTTCTTAGTATCCCTCCTAAACCTATTTTAGAAGTTGAAGTACTCATCCTTTTCACCCACAACTTTACTTTATGGCTTTTTGAACACCCCAACACAAAGCAATACCTTTCAAAAGGCTTTATTATATTTTTCAGAACCAGTTCGTTTCTAATGTCCCTCGTAAACCAATTTTACAATTTGAAGTACTCATCGTTTTCACCCACAATTTTACTTTACAGCTTTTTGAACACTACAACACCAAGCAATACTTTTCGAAGGCTTTATTATATCTTTCCAGAACAATTTCTTTAAGTAATATCCCTCCTAAACCAATTTTATAACTTGAAGTACTTACCTTTTCACCCATAACTTTACTTTACAGCTTTTTGAACACCCCAACACCAAGCGATACTTTCAAAAGGCTTTATTATATCTTTTCAGGACAAATTCTTTACATAATGTCCCTCCTAAGTCAATTTTGCAACTTGAAGTACTCATCCTTTTCACCCACTTTATACTTTAAAGCTTTTTGAACACCCCAACACCAAGCAATACTTTTCAAAAAGCTTTATTATATCTTTTTAGAACAAGCTCTTTGCGTAATATCCCTCCGAAACCCATTTTACAACTTGAAGTACTTATCCTTTTCACCCATAACTTTACTTTACAGCTCTTTGAACACTCAAACACCAAGCAATACTTTTTAAAAGGCTTTATTATATCTTTTCAGAACAATTTCTTTACGTTATGTCCCTCCTAAACCAACTTTGTAACTTGAAGTACAAATACTTTTCACCCCCGACTTTACTTTACAGTTTTTTGAACACTCCAACACCAAGCAATACTTTTCAAAAGGCTTTATTATATCTTTTCAGAACAAATTCTTTACGTAATGTCCCTCCTAAACCAATTTTACAACTTGAAAAACTCATCCTTTTCACCCACAACTTTACTTTATGGCTTTTTGAACACCCCAACACCAAGCAATACCTTTCAAAAGTCTTTATTATATTTTTCAGAACAAGTTCTTTTCTAATGTCCCTCCTAAACCAATTTTACAATTTGAAGTACTCATCCTTTTCACCCACAATTTTACTTTACAGCTTTTTGAACACCCCAACGCCCAGCAATACTTTACAAAGGCTTTATTATATCTTTCCAAAACAATTTCTTTACGTAATGTCACTCCTAAACCAATTTTATAACTTGAAGTACTCATCCTTTTCACCCACAACTTTACTTTACAGATATTTGAACACCCCAACATCAAGCAATACTTTCAAAAGGCTTTATTATATCTTTTCAGAACAAATTCTTTACGTAATGTCCCTCCTAAACCAATTTTACAACTTGAAGTACTCATCCTTTTCACCCGCAACTTTACTTTAAAGCTTTTTGAACACCCCAACACCAAGCAATACTTTTCAAAAAGCTTTATTATATCTTTTTAGAACAAGCTCTTTGCGTAATATCCCTCCGAAACCCATTTTACAACTTGAAGTACTCATCATTTTCACCCATAACTTTACTTTACAGCTGTTTGAACACTCCAACACCAAGCAATACTTTTCAAAAGGCTTTATTATTTCTTTTCAGAACAAGTTCTTTACGTTATGTCCCTCCTAAACCAACTTTGTAACTTGAAGTACGCACCCTTTTCACCCCCGACTTTACTTTACAGCTTTTTGAACACTCCAACCCCAAGCAATACTTTTCAAAAGGCTTTATTATATCTTTTCAGAAAAAGTTCTTTGCGTAATGTCCCTCCTGAACCAATTATACAACTTGAAGTACTCATTATTTTCTCCCACAAATTTACTTTACAGCTTTTTGAAAACTCCAACACCAAGCAATACTTTTCAAAAGGCTTTATTATATTTTTTCAGAACAATTTCTTCTCTTAATGTCCCTCCTAAACCAATTTTACATGTTGAAGTTCTCACCCTTTTCACCCACAACTTTACTTTATGGCTTTTTGTATACCCCAACACCAAGCAATACTTTTCAAAGGCTTTATTGTTTTTTCAAAACAAGTTTTTTCTTAATATCCCTCTTAAACAATTTTACAACTTGAAGTACTCATTCTTTTCACCCACAACTTTACTTTATGGCTTTTTGAACACCCCAACACTAAGTAATACTTTCAAAAGGCTTTATTATATTTTTCAGAACAAGTTCTCTTATTAATATCCCTCCTAAACCAATTTTACAAGTTGAAGTACTCACCCTTTTCACGCACAACTTTACTTTATGGCTTTTAAAACACCCCAACACCAAGCAATACCTTTCAAAAGGCTTTATTATATTTTCCAGAACAAGTTCTTTTCTAATGTCCCTCGTAAACCAATTTTACAACTTGAAGTACTTATCCTTTTCACCCACAATATTACTTTACTGCTTTTTGAACACTACAACAAGCAATACTTTTCAAAGTCTTTATTATATCTTTCCAGAACAAGTTCTTTACGTACGTTCCCTAATAAATTAATTGTAAAAGTTGAAGGACTCACTGTTTTCACCCACAACTTTACTTTAAAGCTTTTTGAATACCCCAACACCAAGTAAAACTTTTCAAATGCTTTTTGATATTTTTAAGAACAAGTTCTTTTCTTAATGTCCCTCCTAAACCAATTTTACAACTTGAAGTACTCATCCTTTTCACCCACAACTTTACTTTACGACTTTTGCATACCCTACCACCAAACAATACATTTCAAAAAGGTTTATAACATTTTTTCAGAATAAGTTCTTTACTTATTATTCCTCCTAAATCTATTTTAGAAGTTGAAGTACTCATCCTTTTCACCCACAACTTTACTTTATGGCTTTTTGAACACCCCAACACCAAGCAATACCTTTCAAAAGGCTTTATTATATTTTTCAGAATCAGTTCTTTTCTAATGTCCCTCGTAAACCAATTTTACAATTTGAAGTACTCATCCTTTTCACCCACAATTTTACTTTACAGCTTTTTGAACACTACAACACCCAGCAATACTTTTCAAAGGCTTTATTATATCTTTCCAGAACAATTTCTTTAAGTAATGTCCCTCCTAAACCAATTTTATAACTTGAAGTACTCATCCTTTTCACCCACAACTTTACTTTACAGCTTTTGGAACACCCCAACTCCAAGCGAGACTTTAACAAGGCTTTATTATATCTTTTCAGGACAAATTCTTTACGTAATGTCCCTCCTAAACTAATTTTACAACTTGAAGTACTCATCCTTTTCATCCAAAACTTTACTTTACAGCTTTTTGAACACCCCAACACCAAGCAATAGTTTTCAAAAGGCTTTATTATATCTTTTTAGAACAAGCTCTTTGCTTAATATCCCTCCGAAACCCATTTTACAACTTGAAATACTCATCCTTTTCTCCCATAACTTTACTTTACAGCTCTTTGAACACTCCAACACCAAGCAATACTTTTCAAAAGGCTTTATTATATCTTTTCAGAACAAGTTCTTTACGTTATGTCCCTCCTAAACCAATTTTGTAACTTGAAGTACACATACTTTTCACCCCCGACTTTACTTTACAGCTTTTTGAACACTCCAACCCCAAGCAATACTTTTCAAAAGGCTTTATTATATCTTTTCAGGAAAAGTTCTTTGCGTAATGTCCCTCCTGAACCCTGAATCCTGAATCCTGTCCCTCCTGAATTATACAACTTGAAGTACTCATTATTTTCTCCCACAAATTTACTTTACAGCTTTTTGAAAACTCCAACACCAAGCAATACTTTTCAAAAGGCTTTATTATATTTTTTCAGAACAAGTTCTTTACGTAATGTCCCTCCTAAACCAACTTTACATGTTGAAGTTCTCACCCTTTTCACCCACAACTTTACTTTATGGCTTTTTGTATACCCCAGCAAAAAGAAATACTTTTCAAAGGCTTTATTGTTTTTTAAAAAAAAGTTTTTTCTTTAATATCCCTCTTAAACAATTTTACAACTTGAAGTACTCATCCTTTTCACCCACAACTTTACTTTATGGCTTTTTGAATACCCCAACACTAAGTAATACTTTCAAAAGGCTTTATTATATTTTTCAGAACAAGTTCTTTTATTAATGTCCCTCCTAAACCAATTTTACAAGTTGAAGTACTCACCCTTTTCACGCACAACTTTACTTTATGGCTTTTTAAACACCCCAACACCAAGCAATACCTTTCAAAAGGCTTTGTTATATTTTCCAGAACAAGTTCTTTTCTAATGTCCCTCGTAAACCAATTTTACAACTTGAAGTACTTATCCTTTTCACCCACAATATTACTTTACAGCTTTTTGAACACTCCAACAACAAGCAATACTTTTCAAAGTCTTTATTATATCTTTCCAGAACAAGTTCTTTACGTAATTTCCCTCCTAAACTAATTGTAAAAGTTGAAGTACTCACTCTTTTCACCCACAACTTTACTTTACAGCTTTTTGCATACCCCAACACCAAGTAATACTTTTCAAAGGCTTTTTTATATTTTTCAGAACAAGTTCTTTTCTTAATGTCCCTCCTAAACCTATTTTACAACTTGAAGTACTCATCCTTTTCACCTACGACTTTACTTTACGATTTTTGCATACCCTAACACCAAACAATACTTTTCAACAAGGTTTATAACATCTTTTCAGAATAAGTTCTTTTCTTAGTATTCCTCCTAAATCTATTTTAGAAGTTGAAGTACTCATCCGTTTCACCCACAACTTCACTTTATGGCTTTTTGAACACTCCAACACCAAGCAATATCTTTCAAAAGGCTTTATTATATTTTTCAGAATCAGTTCTTTTCTAATGTCCCTCGTAAACCAATTTTACAATTTGAAGTACTCATCCTTTTCACCCACAATTTTACTTTACAGCTTTTTGAACACTCCAACACCCAGCAATACTTTTCAAAGGCTTTATTATATCTTTCCAGAACAATTTCTTTACTAAATGTCCCTCCTAAACCAATTTTATAACTTGAAGTACTTACCTTTTCACCCATAACTTTACTTTACAGCTTTTTGAACACCCCAACATCAAGCGATACTTTCAAAAGGCTTTATTATATCTTTTCAGGACAAATTCTTTACATAATGTCCCTCCTAAGTCAATTTTGCAACTTGAAGTACTCATCCTTTTCACCCACTTTATACTTTAAAGCTTTTTGAACACCTCAACACCAAGCAATACTTTTCAAAAAGCTTTATTATATCTTTTTAGAACAAGCTCTTTGCGTAATATCCCTCCGAAACCCATTTTACAACTTGAAGTACTTATCCTTTTCACCCATAACTTTACTTTACAGCTGTTTGAACGCTCCAACACCAAGCAATACCTTTTAAAAGGCTTTATTATATCTTTTCAGAACAAGTTCTTTACGTTATGTCCCTCCTAAACCAACTTTGTAACTTGAAGTACAAATACTTTTCACCCCCGACTTTACTTTACAGTTTTTTGAACACTCCAACACCAAGCAATACTTTTCAAAAGGCTTTATTATATCTTTTCAGAACAATTTCTTTACGTAATGTCCCTCCTAAATCAATTTTACAACTTGAAAAACTCATCCGTTTCACACACAACTTCACTTTATGGCTTTTTGAATACCCCAACACCAAGCAATATCTTTCAAAAATCTTTATTATATTTTTCAGAATAGGTTCCTTTCTAATGTCCCTCGTAAACCAATTTTACAATTTAAAGTACTCATCCTTTTCACCCACAACTTTACTTTACAGCTTTTTGAACACCCCAACACCCAGCAATACTTTTCAAAGGCTTTATTATATCTTTACAAAACAATTTCTTTACGTAATGTCACTCCTAAACCACTTTTATAACTTGAAGTCCTCATCCTTTTCACCCACAACTTTACTTTACAGATTTTTGAACACCCCAACATCATGCGATACTTTCACAAGGCTTTATTATATCTTTTAAGTAAAAATTCTTTAAATAATATCCCTCCTAAACTAATTTTACAACTTGAAGTACTCATCCTTTTCATCTAAAACTTTACTTTTCAACTTTTTGAACACCCCAACACCAAGCCATACTTTTCAAAAAGCTTTATTATATCTTTTTAGAACAAGCTCTTTGCGTAATATCCCTCCGAAACCCATTTTACAACTTGAAGTACTCATCCTTTTCACCCATAACTTTACTTTACAGCTCTTTGAACACTCCAACACCAAGTAATACTTTTCAAAAGGCTTTATTATATCTTTTCAGAACAAGTTCTTTACGTTATGTCCCTCCTAAACCAACTTTGTAACTTGAAGTACTCATCCTTTTCACCCACAATTTTACTTTACAGCTTTTTGAACACTCCAACACCAAGCAATACTTTTCAAAAGGCTTTATTATATCTTTTCAGAAAAAGTTCTTTGCGTAATGTCCCTCCTGAACCAATTATACAACTTGAAGTACTCATTATTTTCTCCCACAAATTTACTTTACAGCTTTTTGAAAACTCCAACACCAAGCAATACTTTTCAAAAGGCTTTATTATATTTTTTCAGAACAAGTTCTTTACGTAATGTCCCTCCTAAACCAACTTTACATGTTGAAGTTCTCACCCTTTTCACCCACAACTTTACTTTATGGCTTTTTGTATACCCCAACACCAAGCAATACTTTTCAAATGCTTTATTGTTTTTTCAAAACAAGTTTTTTCTTAATATCCCTCTTAAACAATTTTACAACTTGAAGTACTCATCCTTTTCACACACAACTTTACTTTATGGCTTTTTGAATACCCCAACACTAAGTAATACTTTCAAAAGGCTTTATTATATTTTTCAGAACAAGTTCTCTTATTAATGTCCCTCCTAAACCAATTTTACAAGTTGAAGTACTCACCCTTTTCACGCACAACTTTACTTTATGGCTTTTAAAACACCCCAACACCAAGCAATACCTTTCAAAAGGCTTTGTTATATTTTCCAGAACAAGTTCTTTTCTAATGTCCCTCGTAAACCAATTTTACAACTTGAAGTACTTATCCTTTTCACCCACAATACTACTTTACTGCTTTTTGAGCACTCCAACAAGCAATACTTTTTAAAGTCCTTATTATATCTTTTCAGAACAAGTTCTTTACGTAATTTCCCTCCTAAACTAATTGTAAAAGTTGAAGTACTCACTCTTTTCACCCACAACTTTACTTTACAGCTTTTTGCATACCCCAACACCAAGTAATACTTTTCAAAGGCTTTTTTATATTTTTCAGAACAAGTTCTTTTCTTAATGTCCCTCCTAAACCAATTTTACAACTTGAAGTACTCATCCTTTTCACCCACAACTTTACTTTACGACTTTTGCATACCCTACCACCAAGCAATACTTTTCAACAAGGTTTATTATATCTTTTCAGAACAAGTTCTTTTCTTAGTATCCCTCCTAAACCTATTTTAGAAGTTGAAGTACTCATCCGTTTCACCCACAATTTCACTTTATGGCTTTTTGAACACCCCAACACAAAGCAATATCTTTCAAACGGCTTTATTATATTTTTCAGAATAAGTTCTTTTCTAATGTCCCTCGTAAACCAATTTTACAATTTGAAGTACTCATCCTTTTCACCCACAATTTTACTTTACAGCTTTTTGAACACTACAACACCAAGCAATACTTTTCAAAGGCTTTATTATATCTTTCCAGAACAATTTCTTTAAGTAATATCCCTCCTAAACCAATTTTATAACTTGAAGTACTCATCCTTTTCACCCACAACTTTACTTTACAGCTTTTGGAACACCCCAACTCCAAGCGAGACTTTCAAAAGGCTTTATTATATCTTTTCAGGACAAATTCTTTACATAATGTCCCTCCTAAGTCAATTTTGCAACTTGAAGTACTCATCCTTTTCACCCACTTTATACTTTAAAGCTTTTTGAACACCCCAACACCAAGCAATACTTTTCAAAAAGCTTTATTATATCTTTTTAGAACAAGCTCTTTGCGTAATATCCCTCCGAAACCCATTTTACAACTTGAAGTACTCATCCTTTTCACCCATAACTTTACTTTACAGCTGTTTGAACGCTCCAACACCAAGCAATACTTTTCAAAAGGCTTTATTATATCTTTTCAGAACAAGTTCTTTACGTTATGTCCCTCCTAAAACAACTTTGTAACTTGAAGTACACATACTTTTCACCCCCGACTTTACTTTATAGCTTTTTGAACACTCCAACCCCAAGCAATACTTTTCAAAAGGCTTTATTATATCTTTTCAGAAAAAGTTCTTTGCGTAATGTCCCTCCTGAACCAATTATACAACTTGAAGTACTCATTATTTTCTCCCACAAATTTACTTTACAGCTTTTTGAACACTCCAACACCAAGCAATACTTTTCAAAAGGATTTATTATATCTTTTCAGAACAAGTTCTTTACGTAATGTCCCTCCTAAACTAATTTTACAACTTGAAGTACTCATCCTTTTCACCCACAACTTTAGTTTATGGCTTTTTGAATACCCCACACCAAGCAATACTTTTCAAAGACATTTTTATATTTTTTTCAGAACAAGTTTCTTTCTTAATGTCCCTTCTAAACCTATTTTAAAACTTGAATTACTCAACCTTTTCTCCCACAACTTTACTTTACAGCTTTTTGAACACCCCAACACCAAGCAATACTTTTCAAAAGCCTTTATTATATCTTGCCAGATCAAGTTATTTACGTATTGTCCCTCCTAAACCAATTTTACAACTTAAAGTACTCATCCTTTTGACACAAAACTTTATTTTATGGCTTTTTGAATACCCCAACACCAAGCATTACTTTTCAAAAGGCTTTATTATATCTTTTCAGAACCTGTTTTTATGTAATGTCGCTTCTAAACCTATTTTACAACTTGAAGTACTCATCCTTTTCACACACAACTTTACATTATGGCTTTTTGAATACCCCAACACCAAGCAGTACTTTTCAAAGGCTTTCATATATTTTTTCAGAACAAGTTCCGTTCTTAATGTCCCTCCTAAACCTATTTTACAACTTGAAGTACTCATCCTTTTCACACATAACTTTACTTTACAGCTTTTTGAACACCCCAACACCAAGCAACACTTTTCAAAAGGCTTTTTTATATCTTTTCAGAACAAGTTCTTTGTGTAATGTCCCTCCTAAACTAATTTTACAACTTGAAGTACTCATCCTTTTCAAACACAACTTTACTTTATGGCTTTTTGAATACCCCAACACCGAGCAATACTTTTCAAAGGCTTTTTTATATTTTTTTCAAAACAAGTTCCTTTCTTAATGTCCCTCTTAAACCCATTTTACAACTTGAAGTACTCATCCTTTTCAGACACAACTTTACTTTACAGCTTTTTGAACACCCCAACACCAAGCAATACTTTTCAAAAGGCTTTATTATATCTTTTCAGAACAAGTTCTTTACGTAATGTCCTTCCTAAACCAATTTTAAAATTTAAAGTACTCATCCTTTTCACACAAAACTTTACTTTATGGCTTTTTGAATACCCTAACACCAAGCAATACTTTCAAAAGGCTTTAATATATTTTCAGAACAAGTTCTTTTCTTAATGTCCCTCCTAAACCAATTTTACAACTTGAAGTGCTTATCCTTTTCACACACAACTTCACTTTATGGCTTTTTGAATACCCTAACACCAAGCAATACTTTCAAAGGGCTTTAATATATTTTTAGAACAAGTTCTTTTCTTAATGTCCCTCCTAAACCAATTTTACAGCTTGAAATGCTTATCCTTTTCACACACAACTTCACTTTATGGCTTTTTGAATACCCCAACACCAAGCGATACTTTTCAAAGTACTTTTTGTAGTTTTTCAGAACAAGTTCTTTTCTTAATGCCCCTCTTAAACCCATTTTACAACTTTAAGTACTCATCCTTTTCACCCACAACTTTACTTTACAGCTTTTTGAACACTCAAACACCCGGCAATACTTTCAAAAGGCTTTATTATATCTCTTCAGAACAAATTCTTTACGTAATGTCCCTTCTAAACCAATCTTACAACTTGAAGTACTCATCTTTTTCACACACAACTTTACTTTATGGCTTTTTGAATACCGCAACACCAAGCAAAACTTTTCAAAGGCTTTATTATATTTTTCAGAACAAGTTATTTTCTTAATGTTCCTCTTAAACAAATTTTATAGCTTTAAGTACTCATCCTTTTCACCCACAACTTTACTTTAAGACTTTTGCATACCCCAACAGCTAGCAATACTTTTCAAAAGGCTTTATTATATATTTTCAGAACAAGTTCTTTACGTAATGTCCCTCCTAAACCAATTTGACAACTTGAAGTACTCATCCTTTTCACACACAACTTCACTTTATGCCTTTTTTAATACCCGAACACCAAGCAATACTTTTCAAAAGGCTTTATTATATTTTTTCAGAACAAGTTCTTTACGTAATGTCCCTCCTAAAACAACTTTACATGTTGAAGTTCTCACCCTTTTCACCCACAACTTTACTTTATGGTTTTTTGAATACCCTAACACCAAGTAATACTTTTCAAAGGCTTTATTGTTTTTTCAGAACAAGTTTTTTTCTTAATATCACTCCTAAACCCATTTTACAAATTGAAGTACTCATCCATTTCACACACGAATTTGCTTTGCAATTTTTGCATAACCCACCACCAAGTAATACTTTTTAACAAGGTTAATAGCATCATTTCAGAATAACTTATTTTCTTAATATCCCTCCTAAATCTATTTTACAAGTTGAAGTACTCATCCTTTTCACCCACAACTTTACCTAACGGCTCTTTGCATACCCCAACACAAAGCAATATTTTTCAAAAGGCTTTATTATATTATTTCAGAACAAGTTCTTTCTTAATATCCCTTCTAAACCAATTTTAAAAGTAGGAGTACTCATCCTTTTCACCCACAACTTTACTTTACAATTTTTTGCACACCACAACATCAAGCAAGGTTCCATATCAGTTCTTAATTCCTCAAAGACATAAAAAATTAAGGATCAATTCTAAATTTTCCCATAGAAGATTGAAAAAGTTATACCATAGTTGTGAATATTTTTCATGAAGATAAAAAGTTCCACTTTAATTCTAAATTTTCTCAACAAAGTGGGCTAAAGTTCAAGTTCTCTTCTGAACTTTCTCAATAAAAAAGAAATTAGTTAAAGATCAATTCTGTTTTTTTCCAAAGAATATAAAAAGGTTCAGCTTCAGTTCTGATTTTTCTCAAAGAGATGAAAAATTTAAAGTACTGTTCCAAATTTTTCATAGAAGATATAAAAAGTTATACATTGATTTTGAAAATTTAGCTCTTTTTGGAATTACCAAAAAACTTACAGATCAATTCTAATTTTTCAAGAAATAAAAAGGTTCCACTTCACTTCAGTTAGACGCACGTTCGTAGGCTCACCTAACTTAACCTATAATTTTGGTATATCTGTGCAATAACGTGCAATTTTGTGGTTATGTTAGTTTAGTATTGTCATCAATATCTATTGTCTCCCTCCTCAACACCTAGCTCTTTACGCTAAAGATTGAATCCTGTCCGTTCCGTCACCTCAGAAATTAAGAACTTACAGATCAATTCTATTTTTTTCAAGAAATAAAAAGGTTCCACTTCACTTCAGTTAGCAGCGCGTACGTAGGCTAACCTAATCTAATCTAACCTATAGTTTTGGTTATTCTTTGCAATAATGTGGAATTTCGTGGTTATGTTAGTTTTGTATTGTCATCAATATTTATTGTCTCCCTCCTCGACACCTGGCTCTTTACGCTAAAGTTCAAATCCTGTCAGTTCCGTCACCTTCGAAATTAAGATAATTTAGATTTAAAATGAAACTTTTTATCTTCCTGGAACATGTTGACAATCATAGTATAACTTTTCCTATCTTCTATGGAAAAATTTAGAACAGAACTAAAAAAATTTTATGTCTTTGAGAAATTAAGAACTGAAGTGGGAGCTTTTTTCATTTTCTTTGGTAAGTTTCAGAATTGAGCTAACTTTTCCTCTTCTTTGTGAAAATTCAGAAGAGAACTTGAACATTTTGCACTTCGTCGAGAAAACTCAGAATTAAAGTGTAGCTGTTTATCGTCATGGCGAATATTTGCGATCAAAGTATAACTTTTTTCTATCTTCTACGAAAAATTTGGAACAGAACTTGAAGTATTCTTCACTTATTTGAGAAAATATATAATTAAAGCTGAGCTATTTTTCTTTTTGGAGGAAAAATTCTTAATCGATGTATCTAGGGTAAAATTTAGAACAGAACTTTAAATTTTTTCATCTCTTTGAGAAAATTCGGAAATGAAATTATAAAAATTTAGAATTAGATTGAAACTTTGTATGTTCATGGAAATATACACAATCACTGTATAACTTTTCTATCTTCCACGGAAAAATTTAGAACAGAACTTTAAATTTTTATGTCATTTGAGAAATTAAGAACTGAAGTGGAACCAGCTAGCTTTTCACAATCAATGTATAACTTTTTCTATCTTCTATGAAAAATTTGGAACAGTACTTTAAATTTTTCATCTCTTTGAGAAAAATCTGAAAAGAAGCTGAACCTTTTTATATTCTTTGGAAAAAAAGAATTGATCTGTAACTAATTTCTTTTTCATTGAGAAAGTTCAAAAGAGAACTTAAAATTTCCCCCACTTCGTTGAGAAAATTTAGAATTAAAGTGGAACTTTTTATCTTCATGGAAAAAAATCACAACTATTGTATAAATTTTTCTATCTTCTATGGGAAAATCTAGAATAGAACTTTAATTTTTTATGTCTTTGGGGGATTAATAACTAAAGTGGAATCTTGCTTGATATTGAGGTGTGCAAAAAGTTGTAAAGTAAAGTTGTGGGTAAAAAGGATGAGTACTTCAACTTGTAAAATTGGTTTAGAAAGGATATTAAGAAGGAACTTGTTCTGAAATAATATAATAAAGGCTTTTGAAAGGTATTGCTTGGTGTTGGGGTATTCAAAAAGTCATAAAGTAAAGTTGTGCGTGAAAAGGGTGAGTACTTCAACTTGTAAAATTGGTTTAGGAGGGACATTAATAAAAGAACTTGTTCTGAAAAATATAATAAAGCCTTTTGAAAGTATTACTTAGTGTTGGGGTATTCAAAAAGCCATAAAGTAAATTTGTGGGGTAAAAGGATGCGAACTTCAACTTGTATAATTGGTTTAGAAGGGATATTACGTAAATAACTTGTTCTAAAATAATAAAATAAAGCCTTTTGAAAGTATTGCTTGGTGCTGGGGTCTTCAAAAAGCTGTAAAGTAAAGTTGTGTGTGAAAAGGATGAAGACTTCAATTTGCAAAATTGGTTTAGGAGGGACATTACGTAAAGAACTTGTTCTGAAAAATATAAAAAACCTTTGAAAAGTATTGCTTGGTGCTGGGGTATGCAAAAAGCTGTAAAGTAAAGTTGTGGGTTGAAAGAGTGAGTACTTCAACTTTTAAAATTGGTTTAGGAGGGACATTACGTATAAAACTTGTTCTGAAGGAGGGACATTATGTAAAGAAATTGTTCTGAAAAAATATAAAAAATTCTTTTGAAAAGTAGTGCTTGGTGGGGTATTCAAAAAGTCATAAAGTATTGTTGGGAGTGAAAAGTTATAAACTTCAAGTTATAAAATAAGTTTAAGAGGGACAATACGTAAAGAACTTGTTCTGAAAAGATATAATAAAGCCTTTTATAAGTATTGCTTGATGTTGGGGTATGCAAAAAGTCGTAAAGTATTATCGGGAGTGAAAAAGATGAGTACCTCAACTTATAAAATAAGCTTAGGAGGAAGATTAAGAAGAGAACTTGATCTGAAATGATAAATTCGGGGAGGGAGCCTAAACGTTGGGTAGATGGGGGGCCTTCTGTGTCTCAAGCCCGAAAATTTTTTTTAAATGGGGGAGGGGGGTCCAGGAGAAGGGGGTCCGTTGGCGGGCTGAGTGGTTCACTTTTGGAGGCCTGGGGGAGGGGGTCCTTTGGGGGCCAGGGGGAAGGAGGTCCTTTGCGGGCCCAGAGGAGGAGGGCCCTTATGTGTCTCAAGCGCGCCAAAAAAAAAGTGTAAAAAAAATCGGGGGGGGGGCAAAAAAGTTGGGTGGGCCCCTTTGGGGTCTGGGTAGGGGACCTCACAACACTGTTCAAATGGAACTTGTGTATTATAATGACCACAGAGTTTCACCCAAAATCATCTTCTAAAAATCTCAAACTGTTTTGCTCAAAAAATCCTCATAATGCCGATTAATTTGTTTCGCCCAAATAATCCCCTAAAAGTAATTCCTGCGTGTTCCTTTGTTTCGGCAGACTTGCGCTGTAACATTTGAAATTCCCAAAAAAACCATTTCCCACGTAAAATATATTCAATCTTTTTTGATCTCGCATGAATTTCTGAAAAAATCGAAGGTGTTCCTAGTTACACTATTATGGCTTCGATAGAATATTAATATTTACCTCTCAGACCTAAAAACCAGAGAAGCTATATTTAAAAATGGGATATTAATTTATCTCTCAGACCTAAAGACCAGAGAAGCCATATTTAAAAATGAAATCCCCGTTATCGGATCAATAACTGAATCAACTTTCAAGAAATTATGTAAATCAACTTCCAAGAAATCTAGCTCCCTAGTTACTTGGTGTTAGGGTACGCAAAAAGCTTTAAAGTAAAGTTGTGGGTGAAAAGATTGAGTCCTTCAACTTTTACAATTAGTTTAGTAGGGAAATTACGTAAAGAACTTGTTCTGGAAAGATATAATAAAGACTTTGAAAAGTATTTCTTGTTGTTGGAGTGCTCAAAAAGCTGTAAAGTAGTATTGTGGGTGAAAAGGATAAGTACTTCAAGTTGTAAAATTGGTTTACGAGGGACATTAGGAAAGAACTTGTTCTGGAAAATATAATACAGCCTTTTGAAAGGTATCGCTTGGTGTTGGGGTGTTTAAACAGCCATAAAGTAAAGTTGTGCGTAAAAAGGGTGAGTACTTCAACTTGTAAAATTGGTTTAGGAGGGACATTAATAAAAGAACTTGTTCTGAAAAATATAAAAAAGCCTTTTGAATGTATTGCTTGGTGTTGGAGCATTCAAAAAGCCATAATGTAAAGCTGTGGGTGATAAGGATGAGTACTTCAAGTTGTAAAATTGGTTTAAGAGGGATATTACGTAAAGAACTTGTTCTGAAAATATATAATAAAGTCTTTTGAAAAGTATTGCTTGGTGTTGGGGTGGTCAAAAAGCTGTAAAGTAAAGTCGTGTGAGAAAAGGATGAGTACTTCAAGTTGTAAAATTAGTTTAGGAGGGATATTAAGAAAAGAACTTGTTCTGAAAAATATAAAAAAGCCTTTGAAAAGTATTACTTGGTGTTGGGGTATGCGAAAAGCTGTAAAGTAAAGTTGTGGGTGAAAAGAGTGAGTACTTCAACTTTTACAATTAGTTTAGGAGGGACATTACGTATAAAACTTGTTCTGAAGGAGGGACATTATGTAAAGAACTTGTTCTGAAAAAATATAAAAAAGTCTTTTGAAAAGTAGTGCTTGGTGGGGTATTCAAAAAGTCATAAAGTATTGTTGGGAGTGAAAAGTTATAAACTTCAAGTTATAAAATAAGTTTAAGAGGGACAATACGTAAAGAACTTGTTCTGAAAAGATATAATACAGCCTCTTATAAGTATTGCTTGATGTTGGGGTATGCAAAAAGTCGTAAAGTATTATCGGGAGTGAAAAAGATGAGTACCTCAACTTATAAAATAAGTTTAGGAGGAAGATTAAGAAGAGATCTTGATCTGAAATGATAAATTCGGGGAGGGAGCCGAAAAGTTGGGTAGAAGGGGGGCCTTCTGTGTCTCAAGCCCGAAATTTTTTTTAAATGGGGGAGGGGGTCCAGGAGAAGGGGGTCCAGTGGCGGGCTGAGTGGTTCACTTTTGGAGGCCTGGGGGAGGGGGTCCTTTGGGGACCAGGGGGAAGGAGGTCCTTTGGGGGCCCGGGGGAGGGGGGCCCTTATGTGTCTCAAGCGTGCCAAAAAAAAGTGTAAAAAAAATCGGGGGGGGGCAAAAAAGTTGGGTGGGCCCCTTTGGGGTCTGGGTAGGGGACCTCACAACACTGTTCAAATGGAACTTGTGTATTATAATGACCACAGAGTTTCACCCAAAATCATCTTCTAAAAATCTCAAACTGTTTTGCTCAAAAAATCCTCATAATGCCGATTAATTTGTTTCGCCCAAATAATCCCCTAAAAGTAATTCCTGCGTGTTCCTTTGTTTCGGCAGACTTGCGCTGTAACATTTGAAATTCCCAAAAAACCATTTCCCACGTAAAATATATTCAATCTTTCTTGATCTCGCATGAATTTCTGAAAAAATCTAAGGTGTTCCTAGTTACACTATTATGGCTTCGATAGAATATTAATATTTACCTCTCAGACCTAAAAACCAGAGAAGCTATATTTAAAAATGGGATATTAATTTATCTCTCAGACCTAAAGACCAGAGAAGCCATATTTAAAAATGAAATCCCCGTTATCGGATCAATAACTCCCCGTCGATTATGTAAATCAACTTCCAAGAAATCTAGTTCCCTTCGATTGTGTAATCAATTTCTCAGAAATCTTGTCCCCCTCATGAATTAATAAACCATGAATAAATTATGTATAGTTATTAGTCATTAGGTCCCTCCTACTACTGTGGATTGTTAGTTTAATTTACATATGCTAATATTTATTCCTTAAAGTTTTAATAATTTTTTATTTATTAACGTAAAAAAGTGAAAACATTTAAAAAGTATTCTTTTTTTCCAGTAATGGCTTCAGAGAAAGGCTACTTGCCCCCTAATCTCTTTTTACCCTTAAAAATTCGCTAAAATTTTGATTTTGAATCGAATTAGCTCCTTTAAAAGTTTCTATGATATTTCTAGCAATTATAGATTGGTGTTGCCCATGATATTGCTTATATACCATTTCAAAAACCTGCGTGTATACAGTTTTTTCATTTAATTAAAACTCCCCATAAATGTTCCCTAAAAGTTTCACCTTAATACCCTTAGCGTCATAAGTTACAAAACTGTAGTGGTAGTATTAAAAGTATACACATATTATCTTCTGGCTAGTTCAAAATCCCCTACAACTTACCCTTAAAAGACTAACTTAATAATATAACTTGTTCTTGAGATATTGATTTGTCACTTTTTTGAAAGTCCATATGTTCATAGTTTGTTTTGATTTAGTTCAACATCAGCATAAATATTCCTTAAAAACTTCATCCTAATACCCTTACCTTGCGTAGTAGCAATAGTTGTAGCAGTATTAGTAGCAGTAAGCGCATAGCACCATTGGATTCTTCACCCCCTTCGACACACACACCCCCTTAGACACACATTAAAAGTTTTAACTTAATATTATCAACCAATCCTGAAGCATTTCCGATACGTCGGCTTGACAACCTGTGTGGGCATAGTGAGTTTCAGACTTGTTCCATACAGTTTCTATATTTCTCAAATTTTTCGCCTTAACACTATTAGTTTTAATTGCAGCAGTAGTGTCAGTAGAATTAATAGTAGTAGCCAACGCTTTAGTGCAGTAGTAGCAATAAAAGCAGTAATAATAGTAACAGTGTAGTAGTAGTATGAGTAGAAGCAGTAGTATTAGGATGCAAATATTTTATTTCGGTTTGTTTAACATCCCTCACAACAACCCTTAGTTTCAACTTCACACACTAAACTCCACCCAAGATATTGCTGTTACATACTTATAACAGCCTGCTTACAGACGGCGTGTTGTGATTCGATTCACCTTCCACCATCAAAATCCTTTGAAATTTTCACCTTCATTCCCTTAGGCATACTTGTAATATTAGTCACAGTTGTAGTATTGATATTACTAGTAACAGTGTTAATAGTAATAGCAGTACTTATAATTAGCACATTGCCTTTTAGTCAGTAGAACATCCGTCTCATCAAGTCCTGGAAGTTTCAACTTAATACAATTAGCCATTGCTATGACATTACTGATATGTCCGTAGTTGCAATAGAAGCAGTAGTAGTAGTAGTAGTAGTAGTAACAGTAGTAGTAGTAGTAGTAGTAGTAGTAAATAGAGCAGTAGAAGTGATATTAGCAGTAGCGTGCACATATTGCCTTTGGGTCTGATGATCTTCCCCCTTAAGCATTCTCTGAAAGTTCCAACTTAATACCAAAATAAATTCTTGAGATACACTTTTTTGACAATGTACATGCACCTAACGTCTTTTGATTTAGTTCAAATTTTCCCTCAGCATTGTTAATGGAATAGTGTGGTAGTAGTAGTCTTGGTAGATGTAGTGGCATTGGTAGCATTCAAGTATTTCCTTTTTGATCATCTCCCCTTCGATTTCCTGAATTTTCCAAGCTAATATACTCAGTTGTTCCTGAGTTACACCCTTTTGAAAATCCGTATACACATAACTTGTTTTGATTTAGTTCAACATTCCCCTCAACATTCTCTGAAAGGCTCACCTGAATGCCCTTCCTCTTCTTGGAAAGTAAAGTTTGAACATGCAGACCTTTCTCAATAGCATATACGCTACTATACGTAAACAATGAAAAAATTGCCTAACTTACAGCCCTTGCCCTGAGGAATGTGGGGAGGTTGACGTCCCCAAAGACATAATTCCTGGACTTTTCAACAATGCTGGACAAAATAGCTCTCTTAAAATTTTGATCAGATGTGTTTTGGGGAATGATAAGCTTGGAAGAGGGGGGGGGTCTGATTGCTCACCAGTCCCTTTTAACCCTTAAAATAGGCACTAAAACTTCAAATCAAATGAGCCCCATCCGATCCAGAGTTTATGCGACCACCCGTTCCATAAAAACCTCGTATACCCCGGGTCATAGATTACAACCCTTGCCCCTGGGCATTGAGGAGCTCTGTCCAACCTCA
This sequence comes from Artemia sp. Qi Xiang Cuo, assembly GCF_049724085.1. Taxonomy (NCBI): domain Eukaryota; kingdom Metazoa; phylum Arthropoda; class Branchiopoda; order Anostraca; family Artemiidae; genus Artemia; species Artemia sp. Qi Xiang Cuo. The sequence goes on along the minus strand of NW_028300431.1, from coordinate 52,971 downwards.
AGATGTTGTTATATGAGTTTTGGATAATAGGTAACAAAATGACTATCTCATAATTTCAATCGAATCCATTTCGGGAAAAGAAGATGTCAGGGGGGGGGGCTAGTTGGTCTAAATCAAGTTTGACTCTTAAAAGGGAACTAAAACTATATATTTCCAAACAAATTAGCCACTTTTAAAGTTCCTACGACCACCCCTTCTATAAGGACCTTATATGCCCCTGGGGTATAAATTGCAACCCTTGCCCCCAGACTTGGGGGTATTGTGTCAACCCCAAAGGTTTTGTTATATTATCTTTATACTATTCTTTACCAATGGCTATCTCAAAATTTCTATCTGACTTATCTTGGGAAATGCGATTTGAGGCGGGGTGGCTGCCCTCCGATCACTTTGACTCTTTAAAACGGCACTCAAACTTCTGATTTCCAGTCCAATGAGCCCCCTCTGTAGCTTATATGACCACCTTTTCCCCAAAACCCTTATATGCCATTGGGGTACATGGGTACAACTTACAACCCTTGCGCTGAGGGCTGCGGTTGTCAGTAGAGTGTTACATTATACTTCTATGGGACATATAGCCACTACTCTTTGTTCCATTTCTATGGGATCTATAGGAACCACTGAAGCGTATCAAGTTGATGGACCTATAAAGTGATCAAACACATTATATTTGGAACCATGGACGAGATTGTGTAATGCAACCAGACGGGTTTCTGAGGCAACACCCATTTTTTGGGGCCGATCAGAGAGAGTGGAGGCTACTCCATGTACGGTAACTAGATTAGTAATTGGATTCAAATATAAGGAGTGATTTTCATTGCAGTTCATATTAGTAAGAGAATTGAATTCAGAGACAAAATAGTTTATTTGAGACGATATTAGTAAAGGAAATGAGTGGTACATTTACACTATTGGAGCTTGATGGTGGAGAAGGTAGCAGCAATGATACAAGGGTGAGAGTACCAAATGCGGCTGTGGAAATAACAAGAGGATATAGAATAAGCCTTGAATGGGACGATATGTATGCTAGATACGTGATATCCTTGAGCCAATTTAAATTGGAGGAGCAATTATGCTTTGCTGCAAAACTGAAAATTGTGCATATAAATAGACTTCAAGCAACATTAGATGAACTAGTGAAATATATTGATGAAAACAAATTCAATCAGTGATTATTATTGTTGTAATTATACTCAATAAAACTGTTTCTAAATCGAATATATTTTTCTTTCTTTAGTATGCTAACGCATATTTTTAGAGTGGAAAAAAGAATCCTGGTTAGTCTAATGTTGACTGTGAGAGTGTTAGGACTCTAAAAAATGGATAGATTTGAGAAAGAGCGAATCACGGGGAATCTTGTGTTTATCAAAAAACATTTTATTCTAGATGATGATTTTCTAGAGTTATCTTTTCAAAGGAAGATATTTTCACAGGGAATGCTTATCGATATAATGAAAGTTGAATCTCCGTCACTAGACTATTGCAAGAAGCTTTTACGTCGTGGTCCAAAGACATTTACACAATTTATTGACATATTAATCACGACACAGCAAAATGATATTGCGAATATGCTTTTAAACACTAGCCTAGAAATTTAAGACTTTTTTCGCGAGAAAGATGCTATTCAAGGATGATTTACTCCTCTCTCTCTATCCCACTCAATTTGTAGCTCAGTTTTATTTTGGAGGTGAGAGTTTCAACACATGAAAAATGTTCCATACATGTCCACTATGCATGTTTACACTGGGCAGCTGGTCATCATGTGAGAATTGGGGTGTTGAGAGGTGTTGAAAGAAGTGTTGAAAGAGGAAGAGGTGTTGGGGTGTTCAAAAAGCCATAAAGTAAAGTTGTGGGTGAAAAGGATGAGTTTTTCAAGTTGTAAAATTGGTTTAGGAAGGATATTAAGAAAGAACTTCTTCTGGAAAGATATAATAAAGCCTTTTGAAAAGTATTGCTTGGTGTTGGGGTATGCAAAAGTCGTAAAGTAAAGTTTTGGGTGAAAAAGATGAGTACTTCAAGTTTTAAAATGGGTTTCAGAGGGATATTAAGAAAAGAACCTGTTCTGAAAAATATAATAAAGCCTTTTGAAAGTATTGCTTGGTGTTGGGGTATTTAAAAAGCTATAATGTAAAGTTTTGGGTGAAAAGGATGAGTACTTCAAGTTGTAAAATTGGTTTAGGAGAGACTTTAAGAAAAGAACTTGTTTTGAAAAACATAATAAAGCCTTTGAAAAGTATTGCTCGATGTTGGGGTATGCAAAAAGCCATAATAGAAAGTTGTGGGTGGAAAGGGTGATTGCTTGGTGTTGGGGTATGCAAAAGTCGTAAAGTAAAGTTTTGGGTGAAAAGGATGAGTACTTCGAGTTGTAAAATGGGTTTAAGAGGGATATTAAGAAAAGAACTTGTTCTGAAAAATATAATAAAGCCATTTGAAAGTATTGCTTGGTGTTGGAATATTCAAAAAGCTATAATGTAAAGTTTTGGGTGAAAAGGATGAGTACCTCAAATTGTAAAATTGGTTTAGGAGGGACATTACGTAAAGAATTGTTGTGAAAAGATATAATAAAGCCTTTTGAAAAGTATTGTTTGATGTTGGGGTATGCAAAAATCGTAAAGTAAAGTTATGGATGAAAAAGATGAGTACTTCAAGTTGTAAAATTGGTTTAGGAGGGACATTACGTAAAGAACTCGTTCTGAAAAGATATAATAAAGTTTTTAGAAAAGTATTGTTTGGTGTTGGGGTATTCAAAAGGCCATAAAGTAAAGTTGTGTGCGAAAAAGATGAGTACTTCAAGTTGTAAAATTGGTTTAGGAGGATCATTACGTAAAGAACTTGTTCTGAAAAGATATGATAAAGCCTTTTGAAAAGTATTGCTGGGTGTTGGAGTTTTCAAAAAGCTGTAAAATAAATTTGTGGGTGAAAAGGAAGAGTTCTGAAAAAATATAATAAAGCCTTTGAAAAGTATTGCTTGGTGTTGGAGTATTCAAAAAGCTGTAAAGTAAAGTTGTGAGTGAAAAGGATATGTACTTCAAGATATAAAATTGGTTTAGGAGGGACGTTAAGAAAAGAACTTGTTCTGAAAAATATAAAAAAGCCTTTTGAAAAGTATTGCTGGGTGTTGAGGTGTTCAGAAAGCTGTAAAGTAAAGTTGTGGGTGAAAAGGGTGAGTAATTCAACTTGTAAAATTGGTTTAGGAGGGATTTTAAGAAATTAACTTGTTCTGAAAAATATAATAAATCCTTTTGAAAAGCATTGCTTGGTGTTGGTGTATTCAAAAGTCGTAAAGTAAAGTTGTGTTTGAAAAGCATGAGTACTTCAAGTTGTAAAATCGGTGTAGGAGGGAAACTAGGTAAAGAACTTGTTCTGATAAGATATCATAAAACCTTTTGAAAAGTATTGCTGGGTGTTTGAGTGTTCAAAAAGTTGCAATGTAAAGTCGTGGATGAAAAGGATGAGTACTTCAAATTGTAAAATGGGTTTAAGAGGGATATTAAGAAAAGAACTTGTTCTGAAAAAATATAATACAGCCTTTGAAAAGTGTTGCTTGGTATTGGAGTGTTCAAAAAGCTGTAGAGTAAAGTTGTGTGTGAGAAGATGAGTATTTCTGGCTGTAAAATTGTCTTAGGAGGGACATTAAGAAAAGAACTTGTTCTGAAAAATATAATAAAGCCTTTTGAAAAGTATTTCTTAGTGTTGGGGTATTCAAAAAGCCATAAGGTAAAGTTGTGTGTGAAAAGGATGAGTACTTCAAATTGTAAAATTGGTTTAGGAGGGACATTACGTAAAGAACTTGTTTTGAAAAGATATAATAAAGCCTTTTGAAAAGTATTGCTTGGTGTTGAGGTATGTAAAAAGTCATAAAGTAAAGTTCTGTGAAAAGGATAAGTACTTCAAGTTGTAAAATAGGTTTAGGAGGGACATTAACTAAAGAACTTGTTCTGAAAAGATATAATAAAACATTTTGAAAAGTATTGCTTGATGTTGGGGTATGCAAAAGTCGTAAAGTAAATTTGTGGGTGAAAACGATGAGTACTTCAACTCGTAAAATGGTTTTAAGAGGGACATTACGTAAAGAACTTGTTCTGAAAAAATATAATAAGGCCTTTTGAAAGTATTACTTGATGTTGGGGTATTCAAAAAGATTTAAATTCAAGTTGTGGTCGAAAAGTATGAGTACTTCAAGTTGTCAAATTGGTTTAAGAGGGAAATTAAAGAAAGAACATGTTCTGAAAAAATATAAAAAAGCCTTTTGAAAGTAGTGCTTGGTGTTGGGGTGTTCAAAAAGCGGTAAAGTAAAGTTGTGGGTGAAAAGGATGAGCACTTCAAGTTGTAAAATTGGTTTAGGAGGGACATTAAGAAAAGAACTTGTTCTGAAAAATATAATAAAGCCTAAAGAAAAGTATTGCTTGTTGTTGGGGTATGCAAAAAGCTGTAAAGAAAAGTTGTGGGCGAAAAGGATTAGTGCTTCAACTTTCAAAATTGGTTTAGGAGGGACATTAAGAAATGAACTTGTTCTTAAAAATATAATTAAGCCTTTTGAAAAGTAGTGCTTGGTTTTGGGGTATTGAAAAAGCCATAAAGTAAAGTTGTGTGTGAAAAGGATGTATTCATCAAGTTGTAAAATTGTTTTAGGAGGAACATTACGTAAAGAACTTGTTCTGAAAAGATATAATAAAGGCTTTTGAAAAGTATTGCTTGGTGTTGGGTCGTTCAAAAAGCTGTAAAGTAAAGTTGTGTTTGAAATGAAAAAGATGTTGTTCAAGTTGTAAAATCGGTTTAGGAGGGACATTAAGAAAGGAACTTGTTCTGAAAAAATTAAAAAAGCCTTTGAAAAGTATTTCTTGCTGTTGTTTCTGAAAAGAGAAGTACTCTTGTATTTCTTGGGATAAACGTGACTTCTTAAAGCTGCATAGGCGTTATAAAAGGAATCTTATATAATGAAAAAGTTCTTATAAGGCGAAATTTAGCGTTTCGAAAATTATTGATTGTTGTTAGAGTATTCAAAAAACTGTAAAGCTTTTTAATTGGTGAAAAGGATGAATACTTGAAGTTGTGTAATTGGTTGAGGAGGGACATTAAGAAAAGAACTTGTTCTGAAAAATCTAAAAAAGCCTTTGAAAAGTATTGCTTGGTGTTGGGGTATCTAAAAAGCTGTAAAGTAAAGTTGTGGGTGAAAAGAGTGAGTACTTCAGCTTGTAAAATTGGTTTAAAGGGGACATTACGTAAAGAAATTGTTCTGAAGGAGGGACATTATGTAAAGAACTTGTTCTGAAAAAATATGAAAAAGCCCTTTGAAAAGTTTTGCTTGGTGGGGTATTCAAAAAGTCGTAAAGTATTGTTGGGAGTGACAAGAATGAGTACTTCAAGTTATAAAATAAGTTTAGAAGGGGCATTACGTAAATAACTTTTCTGAAAAGTTATAATAAAGCCTACTGAAAAGTATTGCTTGATGTTGTTGTATGCAAAAAATGGTAAGGTATTGTTGGGAGTAAAAAAGATGAGTACTTCAACTTATAAAATAAGTTTAGGAGGAATATTAAGAAGAGAACTTGATCTGAAATGGTATATTCGGGGGGGGAGCTAAAAAATTGGTTGTAGTGGGGGGCTTCTTTGTCTCAAGCCCGCAAAAAAGTATTAAAAAATTGGGGGGAGGGGAGCGAGGGAAGGGGGCCCCTCTGTGTCTCAAACGTGCCAAAAAAAGTGTAAAAAATGGGGGGGGCAAAAAATTTGGGGTTTGGGTAGGGGACCTTACAATACTGTTCAAATAGAACTCGTGTATTATAACGACCACAGAGTTTCACCCCAAATCATCTTCTAAAATGTCTCAAACTGTTTCGCCCAAAAAATCCCTAAAATACTGATTAATTTGTTTCGCCCAAATAATCTCCTAAAAGTAATTCCTGAGTGTTCCTTTGTTTCGGCATCCCTGTGCTGTCACATTTGAGATTCCCAGCAAATCATTTCCCACGTAAAATGCATTCAATCTGTCTTGATCTCATATGAATTTCTGAAAAAATCTAAGGTGTTCCTAGTTCCACTAATATGGCTTCAATAGAATATTAATATTTACCTCTCAGACCTAAAGACCAGAGAAGCCATATTTAAAAATAGAATATTAATTCATCTCTCAGACCTAAAGACCAGAGAAGCCATATTTAAAAATAAAATATTAATTTATCTCTCAGACCTAAAGACCAGAAAAGCCATGTTTAAAAACGAAATCCCCGTTAGCGGATCAATAATTCCCCGTCGATTATGTAAATCAATTTCCAAGAAATCTAGTTCCCTTCCATTATGTAATCAATTTCTCAGAAATCTTGTAACCCTCGTGGATCAATAAACCATGAATAAATTATGTATAGTTAGTAGTCGTGAGGTCCCTCCTACTCACTGTCTTTTTTCTTAGTATAGCGCAACTTATGTTCCGGTCTTGAGAAGGCATGGGGGTTATCAGCCCTAGTCATGTTAATTTTAGCTCGTTTTGAACCTAACTCGGCTGTTTATTATAATTTCTGTTTGTTTTGAGTTTCATTTATTTAATGATAGTGACTTGTGTTAGTTTTACGTTCGGAAGGTTATTTGACTTTATTTTCTATTTCTGGCTTAACGGAGCTCAGTCGATTCCGTATGCCTGCTGCTCAAACTGAGAATGTGAAAATTGCCCCCCGTCCTATTAAAATTTTTGAGCTTGGACATTGCTTAAAAAGTTTTTGCAGCAAAAAGTAAGCTGGCAAAGTTAGGTGTATTTGTGTCTGAAAACATAACAAAAAAGCGTCACGATCTATTAAATGCAGCTCGTAGCACCTTCGGCCCAAGAAGTGTTTGGTGTGATCATGAACAAGTTCTAGCCAATATTCCGGGTGAAACTCTTATACGAAAAATAAATAATTTGCATGAATATATGCAACTTGTTAACTTCCCCCTCTCTGATTCACTCCTTCTTCTTTCCATAACTCCTCCCTCCTCCCTCTCTCCATAACTCCTCTCTCTCTGATTGGTGTCCCTTTCCCATTCCTAATATCGTTGTAGCTGAACCTATCTGCTCATCTTATAATATTTGTGTTAATTTCTTTTAAAGACATCCTTTAGCAATATACAGGAATAATTATAGTTGCGAGCTTTGTGATATAATGACTACACACACAGGGGCGTTACCTTTTGAACTGGGGTTCCATCCCAAACATGTTTTGGTTTGAGTAATAATTTCCTTAAAAAATGGTCAATCCGTTTCGAGCCCAATCTTACATATTACTTACATATTCATACATATTACATAATCTTACATATTCATTTACCTTTCGGGCCCAACTCCAAGTGTTGTAGATTATGCGCTGATTAATATGAAATTTGTACCTGAATCGATTGGTATTGATGTACTAGATTTAGTTGGATCCGATCATAGAGCTATTAAGCTTGACCTGAAGACTGGGAAGCTTCAGGATGTTGTTCCTCGAGTTAGAAATTTATCTAATAGGGAGCTTAGATTAGAGGGCTTATGAAAAAGAATGAAATATGATTTAAATGATAATGATTTTGAAAAATTTAAAAGGGAGATTATAAAGTTGCATATAACAAATAAGTTGAAAGCGTTAGAAGAAGATGTAAAAGATATACATGGTATGATTATGGAGTTAAATGAAATAATTTGCAGTTGTTCAGCATTGTGTAGTCTGAATAAAAAATAAAATAAAAACGAGCGATATTTTGATTTGGAGTGTAAGTTAATGAAAGAAAAGGTCAGATATTTATTGAATCTTTTAAAAGAATGTGATAAACCTGAAGAGCAAAGTTTAAGATTAGCTGAATATAAAGATAAAAGAAGAGATTACAAAAGGTTAATTAAAAGGAAAAAAAAAGAGTTTGAGATTAAGAAGAAACTGGCTATTGCAAATTATTTTAGAAATAAAGATTTTAAGAAATTTTGGGGTAATATAAGGAATGATATTGGAAATGAAAAAGGAAAGACACAGGTGGCTCCAGACGCCAACTCATGGCCTGATTACCTAGAAAGCATGGAAGGTGATTGCGCAGAATTACAAGATGTAACACATACCACAGAGATGGTTGTTTATCCCATGAAGGAACATGGTTATGATTTAGTAGGGGAAGTGAGTAATGAAGAGGTCAAGTTTGTATTCAAGAATTTAAAAGGAGGTTCAGCTGCGGGTGTCGATGGTGTACCAATAACGTTATTTAAGAATTTCCTTTCAATTTTTATGTCGATAATTGTTTTTCTTTGTAATAAGGTGTTAACTTCAGGACAATGGCCAAATGAGTGGAAGAGATCATTGCTTATGCCGCTTTTTAAGATAGGTAACGCTAAGTTGCACATAAATTATCGTTTAATAGCGCTAGTCCCTGCTTTAAGTAAGATAATGGAGAAAATACTAGATACAAGGCTTTCTAAATGGTTATATAAAAATAATATAATACATGAAGAACAAGGAGGTTTCAGAACAGGGTACAGGACAGTAGATACAATATTTCTTTTAAGGGCATTAATTGATAAATACGGAAAGGGAAAAACTGGTCTTTATGTGGGATTTCTGGACCTCCACAAGGCGTTCGACAGTGTCGACAGAGAGCTATTAAAGGATGCCCTGGTTAGAATTGGCCTCCCTCATTTGTTTGTGAGGTTGATAGTGAGTATGTATATTTGTGTGAGTGGAATCGTGTTAGTTGGTTAGAGGTTTTCTAGGTTTTTTAATATTAAGCTGGGTGTAAAACAAGGCAGCACTCTTTCTCCTAAATTGTTTAACATTTTTATAAATGATGTTGTTGATTATCTAGAGAATAGATGGGCTCCAAATGTTAGTCTAGGGACCCATAAACTATCACTACTATTATTTGCAGATGATATTGCCTTGGTGGCTAGCACACCGCAAGATCTGCAGAGGCCTTTGAGTCTTATAGATGATTATTTGAAAGTCACCGAGAGGAGAGGAGGTGGGAATAATAAAAAAAAAAAAAAAAAAAAAAAAATAGATGATTATTTGCAGATGAAAAAACTAAGGCTGAATGTTGAAAAGAGTGAAGTTGTTATTTTTAAAAAAAGGAAAACAAGTGGCGAAGATAATTATAAATTTAAATTTAATAATGACGAACTTAAAGTAAGTAAAAGAATAAAATATTTAGGATTTGTTTTATCGGAAAATGGAAGTTTAAAGAGTCATGTTGATGAATTAATTAAGAGAGGTAAAGTGGCCATGTCTGCAATTTTTAGAAATCTGACGATAATGGGAATTAAAAACCTAAAAATGCACAAAAGAATATTTAATACAAAAATTTTACCAGTATTAGAGTATGGAGTGGAGATTTGGGGCGGAGAAGCGGCACAGAAGTTGGAGTCCCTCCAGCTCCGGTATTATAAAAGACTATTTGGATTACATCAGACAACTCATTCACAGGTTCTGAAAGGTGATATGGGCCTGTTTTCGTTAAAACTACGTAGGTCTATTTTGATTCTTAGATTTTGGTTGAAGATCATTAGGTGCAATGAAGACTGACTAGTAAGTGCTGCTTATTATCATATGCTGAGCTATGATTCGAAAAAGTCGTGGCTATCTCAAATTAGGTCATTACTAGAAAGTGTGGGAATGGCTTACTTATGGAATGACGGTCTTGGTTCCCCTGATCTACCAACAAATTTAGTAAGCCAGGTACGATTTATCTTAGAGGGTCAAGGAATTCAGTATTGGCAAGGGCTGGTTTTAAATTCTGCTACATTAAATCATTATAATCAGGTTAAACCTAGTTTTGGAGAGGAATTTTATTTTAAATTCAATTTACCGGCTATGATTTTATGTCGATGGATTCAGCTTAGGGCGAATCGCCTTCCAATCCAGAGTAGACAAATGGTGTTCGACAGGGGGATAGTACATCCTGATGGTCGGTATGTGTGTCCTCTTTGTAAGGATGAAGACGAAGATTTGGACCATTTTCTCCGAAAGTGCCCGGTGCTCTCTGATTTAAGGGAAAATTACTTACATGGGATTGTTTTGCTGCTTCCAAATATCTTACAAAGTAGTAATCCAACCACAATATTTCGTATTGGTGCGTACATAGAGAAGGGATTAAAAAGAAGGAAATGTTTTTACAATTAATTATTATTAATTATATGCAATTAAAGTTATTTTTTTTGGTATTTTACCAGAAGGTATTTTTCGCTATGTATTCATGTTAATGTGTGTTTGTAATTTGCTCTGTTGTAATTTTTCTATTTTCATATTTTTTAGTGTGAATATGGCTCTTGGGCTTTTTGAAATACACGATCTATCTATCTATCTATCTATCTATTACTAATCTTTTTCTTTCTTCTGGTGTTTTTCCTCATTTATTTAAATTTGCTAATGAAATATAATTTGTACTTCGCTGAGAAAATTCAATTGAATTTAGTGCAAAAAAAATGGGCATTGTCAGTTTGATATACATTTTCTTATATTTATTCCTTCAAATCTTAATTAATTTTTGATTTCTTAAAGTGCTAAAAGTGTAAACAATTAAAAAAAAATTCAGTAAAATACACATTACATTCTGGCTTTTAGAACGCATGGGGTTTAGAACCCTCTTCATATTAATTTCTGCTCGCTTTGAGTTTGACTCTGTTATTTATTTTAATTTCTGTTTGTTTTGGGTTTCATTTATTTATTGATACTGATTTGTGGTAGTTGTGTGATTGGTAGATTATTTGATTTATTTTTTTTTCATTTTTGGTTTAATGGAGTTCTTTACTTTTTCTTGAAAAACTTATTTTGGGGAAATTTTTTTTTAATTAATTTCTATTTGTTTTATATTAACATAGTCTTTTTCAAGGATGAAAGACTGAGCCTCTTCTAAATTTAAACAGCCATCCCTTCCAATAAAACCTTAAATACCCCCTGGGCATAATTTAAAACCCTTGCCCCTAATCTCAGGTGTTTGTTTCAACGCCAAAAGCCTTGTTATATGATATTTAGACTATTTTGAATAGAATGACTACCTCACAATTTCTATTAGATGCATTTTGGGACAATACGACGTGTGGGTGTGGGAGGGGTGATTAGCTGCCGTTTGTTCACTTTGACTCATAAAAAGAGAACTAGAGAGTCTGATTACCAGTCCAGTGAGCTCCTCCAAAGTTTATATGGCCACGCTTTCTATAAAAACCTTGTATGTCGCCAGGGTATAGCTTACAACCCTCGCCCTGAGGGCTGGGGGGCTTTGTTATCCTACGCTGAACAATATGGCTATCTCAAAATTTTGATTGGAAGTGTTTGGGGAATGATGGGCGTGGGGGGGGGGTATTTTCCCTCTGATCAAATCGACTAATAAAAAAGGCACTAGTCCTCTTAATTTCCAATCGAATGAGCCCTTTTTGAAGTTTCTACGACAAAACATTCTATTTAAACCTTATATGCCCCAAGGGCATAACTTACAACCTTAGCCCCAAGGGCTGTGGGGGGGGTATGTCATACTTGAGAACATAATTTCCAGACCCTTCAATTACGTTCAACAAAATGGCTATATCAAAATGTTGATCGGAAGTGTTTGGGAAAATGATCAAATGATCGGCTTGGGGGGGGGGCATTCGCCCTTCTATTGCTTTTGACTATTAATAAGGGCACTAGCCCTCTCAATTCCCAATTGAATGAGCTCTTTTAGAAGTGCTTACGACAACACTTTCTATGAGAACCTTCCATGGCACCAGGGCATAACTTACAACCTTTGCCCTGGGGGCTTCTGGGGGTTTGTCATCCTCAAAGATATAATTTCCGAACCTTTCAAGTACGTTGAACAGAATGGCTATCTCAAAATTTTGATTTAATGCGGTCGGGAAAATGGTGGGCGTGAGAGAGGGGTTAGTTGCCCTACAATCACTTTTGACTATTAAAAAAGGTACAAGGCTTTTCAATTTCCAATTGAATGAGCCATTTATGAAGTTTCTATGACACCACTTTCTGTAAAAACCTTATATGCCACCGGGCATAACCTAAAACCCTAGCCCTGAGGGTTGTGGGGGGAGGGGGTTGTCATCCTCAAAGACCTATTTTCCAGAGCTTTCCAGAATTTTGCTTAGATATGTTTGGGGAAATGGTGGACCATTAAAACGAGCACTAGTCCTGTCAATTTCAAAAGCCCTTTTTGAAGTTTTTACAACAACACTTTCTATACAAACCTTAAATGCCCCTAGGGTATAACTTACAACCTTACTCTGAGAGCTGCGGGGGTGTCTTATCCACAAAGACCTAATTTCTAGAATTTTCAACTACGTTCACAAAATTGCTATCTCAACATTTTGATTGGATGTGTTTGAGGAAATGGTGGAAAAGAGAGGGGGGCTAGTTGCCCTCCAACTACTTTCTACTATTAAAAAGGGCACTAGCCCTTTCAATTTCCAATCGAATGAGCCCTTTTTGAACTTTATACGAAAACCCTTTCTATAAAAACCGTATATGCCCCCTGGGCATAACTTACAACTCTTGCCCTGGGGGCTGCGGGGGAGGGGGGTTGTCATTCTCAAAGACCCAATTTCAAGAGCTTTCAACTACGTTCAACAAAATTGCTTACTCAAAATTTTTATTGGATATGTTTGGGGAAATGGTGGGCTTGGAATTAGAGAGTATATTTTTAAACTTTGAATAATATAAAATGAATACTAAGAAAACACAAATTTGAAATTAGTCGGGACAGGGAAAAATAAATAACTGACTATTAAAAGAGCAACATATCAATATTTTTCGTTCAAAAATATAATTTCAGAGGGTTGAGTTTTAGAAAGAGACCATAATTTCAGAGTTAACAGAAATGTTAGCTCAACAAAAAAAAATCTTAAGGGTAACGAGAAATGATATTCAAACTCCTGATAATTGATAATACTACTAACAACTCACCGCAGCACCAAGCTGCCTGGGGTTAACACATCTATGTACACCCCTCCTCCTTCCAAATCTATTCAAAGCCTCCCTCTCAGGAAGTTCCCATTTCTCTTGTCGAATGAGCCCCTTCCGAAGTTTATGGGACCACGCTTTCTATAAGTTTTGATTGGAGGTTTTTGGGGAATGATGGGCGTGAGGGGGACGTTTGCCCTCTCATTACTTTCGACTAATAAAAAAGGCACTAGTCCTCTCAATTTCCAATCGGATGAGCTCTTTTTGAAATTTCTACGGCAAAACATTCTATAAAAACCTTGTTTGCCCCAAGGGCACAACTTAAAACCCTTGTCCTGAGGGCTATGGGGGAGGGTTGTCATCCTCCAAGATATAATTTCCAGGCCTTTCAACTATGTGGAACAAAATGGCTATATCAAAATGTTGATCGGAAATGTTTAGGGAAATGATGGGCGTTAGGGGGGGGATTCTCCATCCGATTAGTTTCCAACTGAATAAGATTGTGTTTGGCGAAATGGTGGGCATGACAGGGGTATTAGTTGTCCTCCAATCACTTTCGACTATTAAAAAGGGAAGTAGCCCTTTGAATTTCCAATCGAATGAGCCCTTTTACGAGTTTCTACGAAAACACTTAAAAAAACTTTATATGTCCCCAGGGTATAACTTAAAACCATTGCTTTGAGGGCTATGGAGGGGGTGTCCTCCTCAAAGACATAATTTCCAGATATTTCAACAACGTTGAACCAAAATTTTGGCTATCTCAAAATTTTGATTGGTTATGTTTGGGAAAATGGTGGGCTTGGAAGGGGTGTTAGTTGCCTTCCAATCGGTTTCGACTATTGAAAAGAGCATAGGCCCTTCCAATTTACAATCGAATGAGCCCTTTTTGAAGTTTCTACGACATCTCCTTCGATACGAGGTGCCCTGGTCTAAGGAAACAAACAAACAAACCAAAAAATAATAAATAATACATTGTGCCAAGATCGTTCTTTACATAGGCATCGCTATTGCGCTGCCTATGATCAATAAGAAAAATTGTAACTAAATAGTATATTTTTAAACTTCGAATAATATAAAATGAATATCAAGAAAACACAAATTTGAAATTACTCAGGACAGGGAAAAATAAATAACTGACTATTAAAAGAGCAACATATCAATATTTTCCGTTCAAAAATAAAATTTCCGAAGGTTGAGTTTTAGAAAGAGACCATAATTTCTGAGTTAACAGAAATGTTAGCTCATCAAAAAAAAAATCTTAAGGGTAACGGGAAATGATGCTCAAACTCCTGGTAATTGCTACTACTACTAACAACTCACCGCAGCACCAAGCTGCCTGGGGCCAATGTATCTACGCAAGCTCCTCCTCCTTCCAAATCTATTCAAAGCCTCCCTCCTAGGAAGTTCCTATTTCTCTTAAATTTTTCTTTATGACATCTTCCCACCCTAAATGAAAACTGGAATATAAATGTAGTCCCCTCTGTTCTTTTATCTCTTTTCTCCACGGAGTAAACCCCTCCAAAAATGAAATTCTTAATATCATGGCTGTGATAACGTAAAGGTTTCATTTTTTTATAAGTAAGCATTATAGGAGTAAATTTGAGGGTGAAATTCGATATTTTAGTATTACAATATACTTTCGTAATGGTACACGGGAAGTTTTCGGTTCCTAGCTGCCATCTTTCAGTTTTTTACTAAAAACTATTAACTGAATAGAGGAATTACTAATGCTGCTACAAACTCATCGGAACATCCAATTGCCTTTGGTGGATGTACCTACAATCATTCCTATCCCACCATCCGTAAATAAAATCTTATTTGATGTTCTCCTTAGAAATGTCTAAAAGATTCAGATTAACATAAGTAATATCATCCTAGCCTAATTTATGGTGTCCAACCTCCCATTTACCCCATTACCTCTCCCCTCCCCTCTGTTTGTCCCATCTATCCTTTGTACATCCCAAAGACGTGACCAAGTATCTCGCCAACTTTATCATGACATGACAAAACAATGATTCCATTTCGTTTGGATTCGTTTTCAATCTCAGTCATGGTTGTTTTGTTTAATGTTTTTCCAGTGTATGATAACCCCAACAGGTTTTCCAAAAGTATTGTACAATTTGTAATGCTATTTTTGATCATGATTGCTTTTTTCATAATCTGTATTGATTTTAGTTTTAATGAATCAGCCAGTCGTGAACAAGTAGTTTATCAATAAATCAATCTGAATCCATTGCACATGAAAAATTTGAACATTTTTTCACTGTATTAATTAATTTATGCCTTGACAATCAAGAATATCCGTGCTAAAATAAAATTACAGAAGGGCAAGTTTTAGAAAAAGACCATGCTTTCTGATTTAACAGGGGAGCTAGACCTCCCACCCAAATAAAAATCTTAAGGAAAAGGGCAAATGACATTCAAACTCGTAGTTATTGAATGGAATGGACAACTAGAATATAAATTTGCCCCCCCCCCTCACAGTCTTGCTCTAAAATAAATACCTACATGTATGTTTGTCCTTGCCCTCCAAAGAAAAATTGAAGGGACATCATTGTGCGGGGGCTAACCTAGTGAATAGATCATGCAATTCTTGCATATTTTTTTGACACAATTTGGTGTTTTTGTACTGTCAAATCAATGCGGACTTTTCCAAATACTTTTTGATCATCATCTTGAAAGTTTCTGAAAAAAAGGTTTTCATGAACAGCATAGAACCATATTAAAACTTAAGACATGCAAAAATAAAGTGCACTAATAAACACTAATGCTAATAAAAATGCAAACTTAAAGGACAAGAAATTATTATCAAAAAAGTAAATGAAATCTTTAACGAACAAAAATTAAAATTAACAAACAAAGATGTCAGACACTGATATAGATGAATAAATAAATCCTAAAATGACTAAAAATCAAAATGGATGTTCATACCATACTCAAGCGAACAACTACTACCAAAAACAGGAATTTGGCTATTCATCCCCACCCTCTCCAAACTGTAAACCATCAAAAGTCTTTTTCGCTGTTTACACATTCCTGAAAACGAAACTTATTTGAAACCTTTTCGTGTCATTATAATATTGGCCAGTAAAAAACTACTGTTATGACTTGCTTAGATTTCCATAAATAAATGTAATTGTATTATTATCACAGTTTATATAATTATCCAGTATGATCATTCCCTATCTCACCCATTATAAAAACCCGGACCGGCGTGCGAGTGCTCCAGAGAACGTAGAAACATAAGCGGCATCAGATCTTTTCACGGGTAGACAAGTCAGACGCGAAACAATCGGAAACAAGTGGAAACCCGCTATTACGAATAATGCACTTTGTAACCAAGTCAGACGCGAAACAGTCGGAAACAAGTGGAAACCCGCTAACACACCGATCCATAACTGCACGAAGAAGTGGGAGGAGCTTTTTGTTCGCACCGAGAACGAAGACCAGAAATGATCTGCGATAAGCTTACTGGATAATTATATAAACTGTGATTATTATTATTATTATCAGTTGTCTCCAGTCAGGTTACCTTTCAATAGTCTTTTTTTTCAGTTACAAATAGATAATTTTCAATAAAGCACAAATGAGGCAACAGACTTTAGAAGACAAACGGTTAAAGGAGGGGGAGGGACTCATTGCTCGTAATGCAAATTGTTTCTAAGAAAGGTTAAATATCAAGATAATGATTTATGTTTCTTTTAAATTTTGATTATCATATGACCTCATCAGTTCACCTTAACCTTCAATTTTGCCCTTTAATTTAGCCCTTTAATTTTGTCTGAAAAACTTCCTTTTTAGAAAATATTTCATGAAATTATTAAATGATATGACTAAAAGAGGATTTTCAGCAGAAAAAGCCCACCAAAGTCAAATAAGACGCATATGAATTATCAATTTATCGAAATCCAGTTTCAACGATATGGCATATACCTATTGGCAGGGGTAAAGCTAGGGTTTTGAGTCTAGAGGGGGGGGGGGGTATAAATAACGTGCTGACAAAATCGTCCAGTGTGCCGACAAAGGTAGACACATACGCAAAATTAAGACGCAAGAGACACTCAAAGTTCCAAGGCGTCGACACTGCGTGCTGACACTTTGGAATCTTGGGGGGAGTCCCAGTTCCTCCCTCCTTTGTTGCACCCGTGCCTAAAGGCTATACTTTACTCAAAAGAACCCACTCCTCAAAGTCAACCTCGGTTGCTGATTGCAGTCACAATTTAGGTAATGAAAACTTGTGGAAAGTACACCCCAAGACCACTATGAGACCAATATGTAGCCATCTGGAAAAATGATTTCCAGAAATCATTTAATTTTTTTTTATTTCCAGTGTTTAATTAAAACTCTGATTCTCTTTTTTGCCATTGAAATGTCTAATAAGAGCTAATAACGTCTTGTTCCTTACGTTTTGGATTCACATAGTAACCCGTAAATGTAGAACTGCCTCTATAATACCATGCTGACTTCTTGCTATTTTCGCTTTTCTAAATATTTCTTTTAACCAGCTCCAAAAGAAGAATTGGTATACATGTGCTAAGAATTATGACTGAAATTAGTCGCATTTCACATAACACCAGCAATAGTTGTAGAACATTTATCTATGCATCATCATGCTGTACGAAATTTTCCAGCTACAATGAATCCATATTGATTAATTGATTAACTATTTGTTCAGGACTGGCTGATTAATTGTAACTAAAATCAATACAGATTTTTGAAAAAGCAATCATGATCATAAATAGCATCACAAATTATACAATACTTCTGGAAAACCTGTTGGGGTTGTCATAAACTGGGAAAACACTAAACAAAATAGCTATGACTGAGGTTGAAAACCAATGCAAATAAAATGGAATCATTGTTTTAGATATCTGATTTTAAAATGGTTCAATTTGGCATAATTCTAAAACCGAAGTCTGGTAGACCTGTCATGATAAAGTTTGCAAGATTGCTTGGTCACGTCTTTGGGATGTACAAAGGATAGATGGGACAAACAGAAGGGAGGGGGTGGTGGTGGTGGTAATGGGGTAAATGGAAGGCCATTAATTAGGCTAGGATGATATTACTTATGTTAATCTGAATCTTTGGACATTTCTAAGGAGAACATAAAATCAGATTTTATTTAGGGATGATGGGATAGGATGATTGTCAGTGCCTTTACCAAGGGCAATTGGATGATCCGATGAGTTTGTAGCAGCATTAGTAATTCAGCTAATAGTTTTTAATAAAAAACTTCAAGATTGCAGCTAGGAACCGAAAACTTCCCGTGTACCATTACGGAAGTATATTGTAATACTGAAATATTTAGTTTCACCCTCAAACTGACACATATGACTTACTTATAAAAAAGAAAAAATGCAACCTTACTTTAACACAGCCAAGATATTAAGAACTTCATTTTTGGAGGGGTTTACTCCGTGGAGAAAAGATATAAAACAACGGGGGGAAGAGGGGGTACTATATTTATATTCTATTTTTCATTAACGGCGGGAGGATGTCATAAAGAAAGATTTAAGAGAGAGAACTTCCTGGGAGGGAGGCTTTGAATAGATTTGAAAGGAGGAAGAGCGTGTGTAGATGTTTTGCCCTCAGGCAGCTTGATGCTGCGGTGAGTTGTTAGTAGTAGTAGCAATTTCCAGAAGTTTGAATATCATTTCCCGTTACCCGGAAAGTTTTTTATTTGGGTGAGGGGGGTCTAGCCCCCTATTAGATCAGAAATTCTGGTCACTTTGTAAAACTAGACCTTCTGTCATTTTATTTTGAACGGAAAATATTGCTATGTTGCTCTTTTAAGAGCCAGTAATTTATTTTTCTCTGTCCTGAATAATTTCAAATTTGGGTTTTCTTAATATTTATTTTATATTATTCGAAGCTTAAAAATATACTCTATAATTTCTTATTGATTGTGAAAAAACCCAAGACTCCTAGTGTTAATTTGAGCGAACACATGACCCAAAGTTTTGATTAATCAAATTATCGCCTAAAACGGCGAGAATTAACTGTTGTTAGTTTTCTATAAATATCGTTGAGTCAAACTGAAGCCGGATTTAAGAGTTACCGTCTTTCCAATATTTAGTTTTTCAAAATTAATGCATGAACATTTACATCATGAGTACGCCATACCTACATGTGAAACGGCAACCATAATAACAACTATATTAAGCCATATCCTGAGATCAGAGTTACCATCTCAAAAGGCATTTCGGCTTTTCAAAAATTGTAAATTAAATTATTAAGGATTATGGATAGTGTTGGTGGTCTGCATGGAATACTTATAACCATTCTGATTTATAACTATTCTTAAAGTAATATGATTTTTATAAATACAAGTTTGCACTATATAATTCTCAAATAATATTTTGAATGGACTTGTTGCTTATAAAATGTAGCTCATAATATGTTTTTTTCAGAATCTTTCTGAAATGTGTGTTGAAAAGATGAAAAACAGATTTTGCAAATAAATTAGCCGAAACAGAGAGTTGCGACACAGATATTGTGACTACATACATATTTACTAACAAGGAACTTCTAGAACATTTATCTTATTTTTAGATCCGGCTTAGAGTAAGTTTACCCTCCATACTAATTAAAAGTTTTATTTTTTATTCAAAAAAAAAAGATTCATGTCCTGTACATAGAGGGATATACAAGTCAGGATAGGTCAAAAGATTAAAGCTGGGTCATCTTCTTGGTTAAGGGGCTAGAAATTTGTTGAAATTCGGTTACTTTTTAGTTGATTAATTAAAAAAAAACTTTTTCCACAAAATAAGTTTTTCAAAGAAAAGTAAAGAACTCCATTAAACAAAAATGAGCAAAAATAAATTAAATAATTTACCAAGTGTGAAACTACCACAAATCAGCATCGATAAATAAATGAAACCCAAAACGAAGAGAAATTACAATAAATAACCGAGTCAAACTCAAAACGAGCAGAAATTAACATAAGTTGAGCGCAAAACCCCTATGCCTTCCCAAGGCCTGAACAAAATTTGCACTTTACTGAAAAAAATATAAATGTTTTTACTTTCATAAATTTAATATATCAAATAATATTAATATTTTGATTACTAAATATCAGTATATGTCTACTAAACTGACAATGCACATTCATTTGTAATACAAATGAATGTGTATTTATCGATGCTGATTTGTGGTAGTTTCACACTTGGTAGATTATTTGATTTTATTTTTGCTCATTTTTGTTTAATGGAGTTCTTTACTTTTCTTTGAAAAACTTATTTTGTGGAAAAAGTTTTTCAAATTAATTTCTGTTCGTTTTATATTGACATAGTCTTTTCAGGGAAAAAGAAAATGATACTTTAAATCTTTTCGTTTTTAAGACTTTATAGTTTGGCCTGCTATTTATGTGCTGGAGAAAAATTTTCAGCAATTTTTAACAACATGCGCCCTTTTAAAAATCTAGACACAAATAGTAGTGTTTAATTTAGTTTCACATCACCTTCAGTTGATCTGAAATGGAAAACTTGACTCCATTCGCAAAAAAGTCTGTTTACTTTCTTTGATAGCTTGGATACACTTACGCTATTTTGATTTTGTTAAATTTTAAGAGCAGAAATGGGAGGGTGGGGGTGGGTGGGGGGGAGTGGAAGGGGGATTAGTTGCCCTCAAATCACTTTCGACTATTAAAAAGGGCATCAGCCCTTTCTATTTTCAATCAAATGAGCCCTTTTCGAAGTTGCCGCAACAACTCCTTCGATACGAAGTGCCTTGGTCCAAACAACAACAAAAAATATTAAATTATACCCACTTCGATCTTTACTAAAAATGTCAAGCCTTCCAATCACTTTTGACTATTAAAAAGGGCACTAGGCCTTTCGATTTCCAATCGAATGATCCCT
The DNA here is from genome assembly GCF_049724085.1 of Artemia sp. Qi Xiang Cuo. Classification (NCBI taxonomy): domain Eukaryota; kingdom Metazoa; phylum Arthropoda; class Branchiopoda; order Anostraca; family Artemiidae; genus Artemia; species Artemia sp. Qi Xiang Cuo. Next base: position 32,249 of record NW_028300431.1, on the reverse strand, counting down.
TTTGGAAACGACAACGCTTTCTATAAATCCCTTATATGCCCCCAGGACATAAATTACAACCCTTACCCTAAGGTCTGTTAGGGTGGTTGTCATCCTCTAAAACCGAATTTCCAGAACTTGCAACTACGTTAAACAACATGGCTATCTCAAAATTTTGATTGGATGTGTTTGGGGAAATGCTGGACGTGAGAGGGGTGTTAGTTGCCTTCCAATAGCTTTCGATTATTAAAAAGGGCACAAGCAACTCCAATTTCCAATTGAATGAACGCTTTTCGAAGTTTCTACGACAACTTCTTCGATACGAAGTGTCCTGGTCTAAAGGAAAAAATAATAAATAATACATTGTGCCAACATCGTTCTTTACTTAAGCAGCGCTATTTTTTTTAGGCAGCGATATTTTTTAACAATTTAATACAATTTGGAAATTGCGTAACACATATTTGGAAAGAGTGTTGAACGGGGAAAGAAAATGTATATTGCTTTTTTTTCGGTACTTTTGCATTATATGGGCCTCTCTAAAAAGTCAAGTTCGGTTAATGCTAATGAAAAAAAATAAAATATGATGAATATATAATAGTTTAGAAACAAATTTGGGCTATATATTTGCACATTAGGGGGAGTGGGGGGCAAAGCTTAGCATATATTAAATACTTAACGTAACCTAACCTAACCTAGGTACCTTTTTCTCCATCTAAGCTCCAAAAAACAACACTTTAAATATCTTAAAACCACGCTAGACAAAGAATTTCTCTCAGCAGTGTATTGAATCATCTTATAAAAACGGGTTTTTCAAAGCGTCTCTGCCGTTTGACTGAAGCATCTCTTGTTGGACTTCTTCAGAGGGGCCCATATAATGCGAATGTACCTTTTTTTTCTGTCTGGTGTCTGTCCTATGAGTCTACGTAGGCTACCCTTTTATGTTTCTCGTATAAAGTAGAGACAGATCTTGATTTTTGTGCTTAATGTGATAGCTCTTTTATTTTCGCCAGAGGCTGGTATCGCTAAATTTGGTATTTGTTGGAAGATTTCATATCCGAACTGAACACTATAATAATAATAAAAAAAAAAAAAAAAAAAAAAAAAAAAATCTTACTTCATTACATTTAGAAAATTTCTACTTTTTGGATGTTCAGAGTCGCATCCAGTATGATTTCCCCCCTCCTAATTCTAAGACATAGAGCTTGACTATGCCCTTGTTTTTCAGGTGGGTGTTATTTGGTTTCGTGAACCAGCTGTTGACCAGAAGTAAATAGCTCAAAATTTAAAGGTAGCTAGCTCGAGTTGTTGCCCACTTATTGAAGCCTAGTGTTCATCCTCAGAGTGCCACATGCAACGCGAAATTCACCGAAGATTGATATAATTTCAAACGAAGTTTGATATAACCAGAATAAAAAATTTCCCCTTTTTCTAATGATACATGCGTGTAAACAATGGGCCAATTGCATAAATTCACGATTTCAAAATTTTGATCAGCATTTAGCAGAGGAGGCACCTAAAAGGGTAAAGAGGAGGGGGATGGCTGTCCTCCAAATTTTCTTCAATATCTTCTCAAAATACCCTGTAAGTTTCAAGTTAATACGCTCGGCCGTTTCTTAGATATTTCCCATATTCTCTTTTCATAACAGGTAAGTACATGGTTTGTTTTGATTCTGTTCGGCATCCCTTTCAGTATTTTTTTAAAGTTTCACCTTAATAACCCAAGCTTTTTTTGGATATCCAAGATCAAAAATGCCCACTTTTTAGCCAAAACCCATTTATGTTAAAAATAGGCAACTTGCATTACCTATAACCTTTATCACGACAGTTGGAGTGGGGCTGGTAACCCCAAAAGATATATTTAGTTGACCTTTGGACTATTTTGAACAAAATAGCTATCTCAAAATTTTAGTCAGATGCATTTGGGGAAAAAAGGAAAGAGGGGCTGTTTGTATTCTGGTCCCTTTTGACTAAGAAAAAGAGCACTAAAGCTTCCGATCACCAATCGAATTAGCCCCTTCCAAAACTTATGCGACTACCCCTTTAATATAAAGCGTCACTAGCAAAATCAAATATAGTAGGTTGAGGCCTTATGGCCCTTTACTAAAGGCCCATCAATAAGCTCTTCCATTTTAGAGATGATGGGAAAAATTATTTTTTATTTTGTTCTATTTTCCGTTACATGAAAAGTTGTTCTAAGGTGCTGGGGGCAAGAAGTCAAACTTTAAAGGAACTATTATTTTTCTTCGGATTAAGCCTGTAGCTTGAGTGCTGAGTAATGCTAGCTCCCATCTTTTTGTAGAAAAAAAATATGTGTCAAGCCGTTCGTATTAAAGAACTGTTTGACAAAGCGACCTGTGTAGTGTTCTAATAGCAGCCATATAAAAAAAAAAATGTTTCACATCCAGCCAAAACCAAAAATGGAATATTTTCTGGAAACTTCATTGAAAATAAAATTTTCAAATTGATCAGGCTGTACAGTGGTACAACTTGCATAGAATGTTACAAGACGAAATTAAGTTATTTCATAACGAATAAGTTAAGGTATTCTGCTCAAATACAGGACACATGCGAAAATTTAAGTTTGTTAAATGCTAATGAAAAAAAAAATAGGATGAAAATTTAATAGTTTATGAACAAATTTAGGCCATTTATTTGCTCATTAGGAGGGGTGGGGATAAAGCATAGCATTTATTAAAAATTTAACCTAATCTAACCTAGCTACCTTTTAGTCCCCTTAAACCCCAAATATAACGTTTAAATCTCTGTCACGGAGTGAGAAATATCTCACTATGCCGCGGAAACCTGTTTATAAATACCAGCTTTGAGATTTCGATGGGGTCTTTCTTTCACGTGTCCTGTATTCAGGGGCGAATATCCAGCATTTTTATTAGGGGGCAAGAGGGGTCCATTCTGGATAGTCATGGGGCATGGGGTGTATAATATTTTTTCTCCACATTTTTGGGGGGGGCAACTCCCCCCTCCCCTTGCCACCCACAAACGATGCCCCTGCCTGTATTTGAGAAGAGTACCTAACTTGATTATGATTGTTGGAATCAGAGTATTCATTTATGAGAAATAGATTTGATAAAGCAAACTTTTTAACGACCCAAGTAATCCCGTGTAAAAAGCATTGAGTGGCTTTTGCCGGGGATATCTCGAAACATTTTCATTTTCAACCTTTTCTTTTCTTTTCAATTCTTCTTTTTTGCCAATAATTCTTAAGCATTTAACGTTATCATTGATCAGACTACCCTCAAAACCTTTTGAACGCAAGATTTCATTTTGCTAAGCTGTTATAGACGGAGCAATTCCTGTAAAAGAAAAGAATGACAAGGGCGCTAACCCACGAAGAATCACAAAGTTCGCTATAACGAGTTTATGGAAGAATTTACTATATCTAATTCCAATCGGAATCCAAGAAAGAAGAAAGTTTCCAGAAGCAATATGCGTATCAAAGGAATTCGGTTCTATTGGAATTTCAATGCACTCCTTATTTCTGTTTTTATATTTCGATTATATGCATTTTACGTATTACAAATCTATTTTTGTACAAAAATTTTTCAATATGGTACTATGAAAAATATTTCATGTAAAAGTTTTTAGTGCTAAACGTTTATTCAGACTATTTGTTTTTACTAATATTTATAAAATATAAAAAGTAGCTTGAAATTATTTTCATCTCAAATAGTTATAAGGTCCTTGCGAAGCTTTCTGTAGTTAAGAAAAAGTTTAATTGTAAACAATATTTGAAAAGCTGATGAGCCCTGAGACATGGTGACTCGGATTTGAGGTATCAGCTAACAATTCTATAATTAATACCGTTTCTATAGGGGGGCTTTGAACCCCCCATCCCTGAAATGTTTGTCCAACTCGTTAAAACGCAACACATATAAAAAAAATTTGAATTATTTTTTTTATTTTTTTTTTTTTTTTAGTTAAACCCCCTCCGAAAAAAACCTGTGTACGGCCTTAAATTTAATAAATTTTATATTAGGAAAATTGGGCGATGGTTCGATTAGGCTGATAGTCAGCAAATCGTCATTGGCAATCCGGATCTTTCTCAGATACAAAGTTGATCGGGTGTGTTTAGTGGAGTGAGGGGTTTCGGGGGCGGGGGCCTGCTGCCAGAGTGGCTAATTTCCTGCCAAACTGTCGGATTGTGATGGTGACTGGCAGGAAAATTTTGATTCTTCCCGCCAGGAGCAAATCTTGACGTATTTTGGTTGGTATGGCGTGTTTGTGGCGTGAAATACTTTATCTGAAAGAAATTCTTCTTCTCATTTGGATCCAAGTACTTTTTATCATATAACGAAGCTAGAATCTTCGTATTCCATCAAACTGTATCAGCATATTCTTTCCTTTCATAATAATTTTATTGCTGTCCATTCCGAAAACGAGACAAAGGAATTTGATATATATTAATATCATTTTACCCTCATAAGACTATAAAAGCATTTTGTATTGAGTAAACTTTTATAAGCAAGAGGATCTTGTATGAGCAAGAGCAAAGTATAAAAGGAAACTTCTATTGAGCCTAGTGTTCCGACTCAGGCACTGCACGGGGCATTATTTAGTTTAAAAAATTGAAATGGTTTTTTCTTGAGTATGAACTGGAACTGTATTGTGCTGTGAGTTAAATTTTTTTTTACTTTTTTCAGACTTATTTAATTTTGAAAGATGAAGCATAGCTAGCCTAATATACAATAGCGTACAGCAGAATTTATCTCGGGTTAGAGGATATCCCTGCTTCGATGTAAAAGGTAATAAGACCCATAAAATCATTTATGGCAACTATACAAATAAGCTCCTCTGCTGGAGATTTGGGGCTCTAATATATTCAGGATAAAGGTGCAGACTACTGGCTCTCCACAATTATATGCTTCCACCCTTTTTCTCTCCAAATCACACTTAATGATTTTAGAAATTCTTCATGGTATTAAAGTGAAACTTTCAAAATTGATTTAAAGTTCATATTGGATAGAAGAAAGTTTTTTGAGCCTCATACCTTTTCTAAATCCTGATTTTTATGGTTTTAAAGACTTTTAATTTTTAAATGGGAAAAAAATTTCTGGTGTGCCTGTGGCTTAAAATTTTTCTGAAATCATAGGAATTATTGTATCAAAACATTTAGCTAACTAAACAAATAGTGTCTAAAACCACAGCATAAGCTAATAACTTCAATAATTTTCTGTCTGATTTAGGAGAATAGGCTAGGTTTAGGACTAATGAGGCCATATAGGCTATATAACTATATGTCTATGCAATTTTTTTTTGGCTTTACTAGATATTATGAGCCAACTTTTGGTGATAAATAGGCACACAAAAATAATGGTTTTAGAAGAAAATCACCAATTTTATTAAAAATATTTTCTTTTGTACTTACTATTGAAAATAAACATTAAAATTATAGTAAATTTTGAATTGATGAGCTTTCATCAATTGACATCATTATAAATCAAATATTCAGTTTAATTTATGAGTTCTTTCTAAAGTTGTACAAGACGAATGAAATTTCATTAAAAACAAGAGTTTCGATACTGCCCTCCTCCTTAACTGTAAATAAAAACCAAAAGCCTACTGCGTCATTGGCACTTAATTGAAAACGAATTATATTACAAATATTTTCTTTTCCACTTCTTACAGTATTGAAAATAAAATACAATTACAGTGAATATATATATATATATATATATATATATATATATATATATATATATATATATATATATATATATATATATATATATATATATATATATATATATATATATATATATATATATGGAGTTACCAGTTTTTTGCTCTTTACGCAATTTAATGACTTTCAAAAAATGAGTATTTTCAAAAATATTTGAGTATTAAAGCAAGTCAAATTTTTAACAACGATTTTTGCTAAGCTTCAAATTTAGTTTTATTTTTCAAGGTTTTTGAATTATTTTAATCCCTTGTTAAAATATAAACAAATATTTTTGCAATTACCAGTTATTTGCTCTTTACTCAATTAAATGTCTTTTCAATCTATTCAAAGATATTTTATTATTACAGTATGTCAGATTTCTAATAACGATTTCTACTAAGTTTCAAACTTTTGGTTTTATTTTTCAAGGTTTTCGAATTGTTGTAATCCCTTGTTAAACTCTATACAAACATTTTTACCCTTTGCTTACCCTTAGCAAAGATCTTAATCAGGGGCGTCCTGAGGCTCATTTTATTGCGGGGGGGGGATCTTCATAAATTTACCGAATCGCTACCTGATTTATGCCGAATTTTCTGCAGAAATCAAGAATTTTGCAAATTTTAAGCCGAAATTTTTGCTTTCAGTGAAAATTTTACCGAATGCCAAAAAAGTTGGGGGGGGGCACCCCACCCGCCCTCCTTCGGGAGGCCCCTGATCTTAATTCCCTTAGCTTGCGCAGTAGTAATAGTTGTAGCAGCATTAGTAGTATTATCTGCTTAGCAACTCTGGTTTCTTCAACATCCCCTTCACCACGCGCTGAAAGTCTCAGCTTAATACATACCATCAACCGTTACTGAAGAATTTCTAATGCGTCTGCTTGACCAACTGTGTGGGCATAGTGTGTTTCGAATTAGTTCCATACAGTTTCTATGCATCCCAAATTTTTAACCTTAATATTCTTATTTTAAATAGCGGTAGCAGTAGCAATAAAATTCATTGCAGCAACCTAAGCTTTAGTGGCATTAATAGCAATAGAAGCAGTAATAATAGTAACAGTAGCAGTAGTATGGGTAGAAGCAGTAGCATTAGAATGCAATTCTTTTCTTTTGGTTAGTTCAACATCCCACACAAGCGCTGTTAGTTTCTACTTCCCACCCCAAACTGTTCCTAAGATATTTCTGTTACACCCTTTTGACAACCTGCATAGAGAGGGCGTGTTCTTATTCAGTTCATCTTCCCCCTAAAAATTTCTTGAAAATTTTATCTTGATACCCTTAGGTTTTGTTGTAATAGTACTCCCCGCCCGGGCCGTCACGTAGGGGAAGGGGGAGGGGGGGACGCCCCCCCCAATGACGAAACTAAAATTATTTTTTCGGTTGAATAAAGACCAGGACAATACTGACATGTCATCTACAGAGGTTTTGAACTTGATCGGTAAACACAATTGTTTTACCGACTCCTGCCGTGATTTTACAGATGTCGCCACATTTCTCTATTTGGTTAAATAATCAGCATTTAAAATAGTGACATAAAATGTATCGAGATCTAAATCTCGGTTCGTAAATGCAACAGTTTTACCGACTCGTCCAGTGATTTTATGTATTGTATTCGAAACGGACATTATGCTAATTATATTGACAAAAAATAGTCGGTAAAAATGGCCAAAAGTCGTGGACCTCATATTAGTAGTAAAATCTCTTACTCCCCCCAAAAAAATTTTGGCTAGTAACGACACTGGTCACAGTAGTACTAATGATATTACCAGTAATACTGTTGAATAGCGGTAGTACTGCTAGCAGCAGTAGTATTAACCAATTGCCGTTTGGTCAGTTAAAGATCCCTCTCATCAAGTGCTGGAAGTTTCAACTTAGTATAATTAGCCATTGCTATGACATTGCTGAAATGTCCTTTTGATAACCTAAATCTTCATATACTTCTTGAAATTTCCATCTCAATGCTCTTAGCCCTACAAGCAGATACAATAGAAGTACTTGCTTGTACTTGTGCTTGTTGCGGGACCAGACGCGGACCCCTCACCCGGCATCTAGAAGACTATGTATGATTGACTTCCATTTGTCGCGATCTTGCGCCAGCTCTTCAGCAAACCGGAGCCAGCAGCTCTCTCAATTTCTGCTAAACTCTCGAAATCCGCCAATGGTCGTTTTTGGCAGTTGTCCACCAATTCTTAAATTGACTGCCAGGTCGCCTGCGCCAATCTGGCAATGGGGCAGCTAGAAGCACTTGCTTTATGTTGTGGTCATTGGGTCTTCTAGGGACATAACCAAGCCAACGCAGTCTTTTCTGTTTGACAAACATGGCGGCGGGTTCGATGTTACAGCAGCGGTGGCGCACATCAACATTTGAGATACTGTCGGAATATCGAATCCTCAGGATTTTTCGTAGACAGCGGTGTTCAAAGACTTTCAAATCATGGAGATGAAGCGCCTTCAGTGACCAGGTTTCGACTGCATAGAAGAGAATAGATCTAACAGCTGCTTTATAGACAGAAATTTTGTTTTCATGCTGATCTCCCGCCGGATCCACAAATGGCGGTGGAGTTGTGAGAAGATAGCTTGTGCTTTGTTGATTCTGTTCTGCACGTCAAGGTTACAGTCTCCACGAGGGTGTATTATTGAGCCAAGATAAGTGAGGCTTTCGACTTTTTCCAATTCTTGTCTGTAAAGCACAAGCTGATAATCCGACTGTATGTTTAGGTCCATGACTTCAGTTTTGGTCGTGTTGATTTTCGTACCTAGTAGCTGAGAGAAATATGTTATTTCATTTAACATTGCTTGGGCAGTTTCTGGATCAGCAGCAAGAGCGTCGATGTCATCCGCGTAGTCCAGGTCAGACATGCCCAATCCCATAACAACACCATCAAAACTCGAGAGTGCACTCTCTAGAATCCGGTCTATACAGTAGTTAAACAAAACCTGGGACAATATGCACCCCTGTTTTACACCACTTTCAACATTGAAGGGCTCAGTTTCTCTTACTGTCCAGCACTCTTACTGTCGATTTGCAATCTTCTTAGTAGGCCTTCAAAAACTCTATGAATTCAACCGGCATACCATCTTCCAGCATGATTCGCCAAAGGTTTTCGTGGGTTACAAAGTCGAAAGCAGCCACAAAATCAAGGAACATGTTAATTATAGGGAGTTTGTAGCGTTCGCACTGTTGGAGAATAAGGTGAAGAGTGAAAACCTGGTCAGTACACCCTCTCCCTTTCCGATATCCGCATTGATTTTCACATGTCCACTCATCCCTTGCTTCCTCGAACCTCTTAAGCAAAATCATCGAAAATACTTTGGTAGCCATATCCATAAGTGATACCCCTCGGTAGTTGCGGCTGTTAAATTGGTCCCCCTTTTTAAATGCCGGGATTATTGCTGACACCTTCCAATCAGACGGGAAGGTCTTCTTCTCCCATATCAGACTGAAGAAGGTATCTAGTTGCTCTATTACAACGTGTGGTGACGCCTTGTAGACCTCGGGAGGGAGACCATATTCTCCAGGAGACTTATTGTTTTTTAGCCGTTTGATCGCGTTTACTATCTCTGAAGGTGAAGGTGGTGCCATGTCGATTTCAAATGGTGGTCTTTCAGCTGTTGGTGGCAGCATCGGCGATGCATCTTGCCCATCTGTATTTGGATTAAGAAGGTCTTTAAAGTGATTCTTTCATTGATCCTGTTTACCTTGTACGTCAGGGATCACACTTCTTGTAGTGTCTTTTAAGGAGCCAGCGATAGGTGACTTTATTCCAGTTATTTCTCTGAGGGTTCTATACAGCCTTCTCGTGTCATTATTTCTGGCTGCTTTTTCCATCTCTAAAGCAACCTCATCCCAAAATTTTTGGCGGTCTTGAAGTAAGCTTGTTTTAACCTGTTTACGTAGCAAATTTTTTACTGCGATTGATGCGTTTGATGCCTGTTGCCTAGCCTTGATTAGCTTAGCAGTTTTCTTTGTGACGTAATTCTTCCTCATCTTTGCAGGGGCATAGCCGATAACTGCAGCGGTCACCTTTTCAGTGGTGTTCCGGATTTGTTTTCATTCGGTGGTAGGGTCTTCATCACAGTTGGTCAGGCTTGCGAACTGGTTCTGTAACTTCAGGCAAAAGTCTTCTTTCACTGTTTGGATTTTCAGTTTTTCCACGTTTAACTTCCTTTTTGGGGGTTGTCTCTTGCTCGCGCTCAACTTCAGGAGTATTTTTGCACCTACAAGCGCATTATCACTTCCAGATTTTGACCCTGTGCATGCCCCTCTGTAAGCTTGAGAATCGATGACTGAGGAGCGCCAACGCTGACGGATCAATATATGATCAATTTGGGCAGTTGTGGAGCCATCGTTTGAGCGCCAAGTTATTCTTTGATAGGGTTTGTGTTGGAACATAGCGTTGGTGATGGTAAGGTTTTGAGATATCGCGAACTGGAGTAGTCTATCCCCATTGCAGCACCGCTGGCCGTAAGTGAATGGACCAACAATATCGTGAACATTGGGGTCTGTCGGACCAACACGGGAGTTCCAATCACCCGCTAAAATTAGGAAGTCTCGTTTGGGGCATTTCTGCATTGTAATCTCCAGATCAGTGTACAAGGAGTCCTTATCAGCATCCGTTGCCACTCTTGTTGGTGCATAGACAGCAATTATAGAAATATTGGATAATCTTCCCTTAAGTCGTAGTCTGGCTATTCTCGGGTTCACTGGATCCCATGCAAGAAGATTTTTTTGCGCACGGCAGCCGATCATAAAGCCGACTCCATGGTCACCGGATCCATCATATGCATCAGAGTTGAGGAATAAGTACGAGTTGTCGGAGTCACGGACTGATATGGTTGTTTCAGACACTCCGTTCAATCTTGTATCTGATAGACAAAGAACGACTGCTTGGTAGCGGTTCATTTCCATAGCCATCACTAGCCTTGTTGATTCTTGTTTCGCCGATCTCACATTCCAGCTATAAACTCGGAATTCATCCTTCTGTAAATTTATTTCACAGGGAATAGCTCGTACACCTGTCGATCTCGCCGCTATTCTGGGGAGCGGGATCGTGTCGCTTACCAGGGACGCCGTAGTAGGAATAGCTCGTACACTTGTCGATCTCGCCGCCACGTCAGGGAGCGGGATCGCGCCGCTTACCGGGGACGCCATAGTAGGCACAATATTTCTGGGAGTATTCATATCTTCATGGATGTTTCATGGGAATTTAATTAACCAACGGGTGCCCTCCCCCGTCGGTCCCTCCTCCTTTCTTGACACGGGCTTGGAACCGGCTATGGCGGAGTTATGACGAAGTTAACAATAGAAGTAGTATTGGTAGTAATAGTAAATGTAGCAGTAGCAGTAGTATTAGCAGTACTGTGCACATATTGCCTTTTGGTGAGATGTTCTTCCCTTTTAAGTTTTCTCTGAAAGATCCAACTTAATACCCGAATAAATTCTTGAAATACGCTATTTTTACAATGTGCATGCACATAGCGTCTTTTGATTTAGTTTAAATTTCCCCTCAATACTGTAAATGAAGTAGTCTGATACTAGTAGTGGTGGTAGTTGTAGTAGTATTGGTAGCATGCAAGTATTGCCTTTTTGATTATCGCCATTATTATTTCCTGAATTTTCCAAATTAATATACTGAGTTATTTCTGTATTGCATCCTTTTGACAATCAGTATACACATAACGTGTTTTGATTTAGTTCAACACTCCTCTCAACATTCTCTGAAAGTATCACCTGAATACCCATCGTCTTCTTGGAAATTAAAGTTCAAACACGCATACCTTTCTCAATAACATATACCAATCGTAAATAATAACCAATTATGTAACTTACAGCCCTTGTCCTGAGGACTGTAAGGAGGTTGACACCTCCAAAGATATAATTACTGGACCTTTCAGAAAACTTTCAACTTCCAATCAAATGAGTTCCATGCAACTCAAAATTTATATGACTACCCGTTCCATAAAAACCTTATATGCCCCGGGGATAACTTACAATCCTTGCCAATGGGCTCTTGGGGATGGTGTTCACTCTAAGGACATTTTTATATGATTTTTGGAATATTGGTAACAAAATGACTGTCTCATAATTTCAATTGAATGCGTTTTGGAAAAGAGGATGTCAGGGAGGGGAGCAAGATGCATCTTATTTGACTCTTAAATGGGAACTATAATTATACATTTCCAATCAAATGAGCCTCTTCTAAAGTTTGCACGACCACCCTTTCCATAAAAACCTTATATGCCCCTAAGCAAAACTTACAACCCTTACCCCCAGACTCTGGGGGATTCTGTCCCCCTCAAAGGCCTTATTATATGATCTTTGGACTATTTTTGAACAAATGGTTATCTCAAATTTTTTATCGGATGCATTTGTGGAAAATACAACGTAAGGGAGGCGGTTTGGTGTGGGTGCCCCCCAATCAGTTTCACTCTTAAAAAGGAACTAGAACATTTAATTTCCAATGCAATGAGCCCCCTCTGGAGTTTATATGACCACCCTATCCATGAAAACTTATGTACCCTCGGGGCATAGCTTACAACTCTTGCACTGAGGGCTGTGGGGATGGGGTTGTCATCGTCAAAGACAAGTTCCGGACGTTTTAACTACGCCGAACGAAATGGCTGTCATCAAAATTTTGATTAGATGTGTTTTGGGAATTGATGGGTGTGGGGGGATGGGGCTTGTTGCACTCCAATCACTTTTAATTATTAAAACAAGCCCTTTCAATTTTCAATCGGATGAGCCTTTTCTGAAGTTTCTACGACAACAAATGTCCATCTCAAAATTTCTACCAGATGGGTTTCAGGAAAATACGAGGGGTGGTGGGAGGGGGTATCTACCCTCCAATCACTTTGAATCTTAAAAAGAATACCAGAACTTCTGATTACTAATCCAATGAGCCCCTTCCGATGTTTATTCGATTACTCTTTCTATAAAAGCTTTATACGTCCCCAGGGCCTAACTTACCAACCCTTGCCCTGAGGGCTGTGGGGAGGGGGGCGTTGTCATCCTCAAAGACATAATTTCCGGACCTTTTAACTACGCTGAACAAAATAGCTATCTCAAAATATTGATTGGATGTGTTTGGTGAATTGGTGGGCATGGGAAGGGGGTTAGCTGCCCTTCAATTATTTTCAACTATCAAAAGAGGCACTAAACCCTTCAATTTTCAATCGAATGAGCCTGTTTAGAAAGTTCTACGACAACAAATGGCCATCTTAACATTTCTATCAGATGCATTTCAGGGAAATACAAGATGTGGGGGGGAATATCCGCCCTCTGATTACTTTGAATCTTAATAAGAGTACTAGAGCTTCTGACTATCAATCCAATGAACCGCTTCTGAAGTTTATACGACCACCCTTTCTATAAGAACGTTATAGCCCCCAGGCCATAACTTGTAACCCTTGCCCTGAAGGCTATGGGGGGTTGTCATCCTCGAAGAAATATTTCCGGACCTTTCAACAACGGTGAACAAAATGGCTATCGCAAAATTTTGATTGGATGTGTTTTAGGAAATGGTGGGCGTGGGAGGGTGATTAGTTGCCCTCCAATCACTTTCAACTATTAAAATGGGCACTAGCCCTTTCATTTTCCAATCGAATGCGCCCTTTTTGAAGTTTCTACGATAACTCCTTCGATACGAAGTGCCCTGGTCAAACACTAAAAAAAATACATCTTGCCCATATCGCTCTTTACTTAAGCAGCGCTACTGCGCTGGTTATGATGGCGATGTAAAACATAGTGCATATTGTCCCCTGTTTTGTTTAACTACTTTATAGATTGGTTTCTAGAAAGATTACTCTCGAGTTTCAATGGTATCATTATGGGATTGGGTATTAACGTGTGTCACCTGAATTACGCTGATGACATCGGTGTTCTTGCTCTTGATCCAACAACTACCCAAGCAATGCTAAATGAAATAGCATAGCTTTTTCAGCTACTGAGTATGAAGATCAACACGGTCAAAACTAAAGTCATGGATCTAAATGTAAAGTTAGATTTTCGGATTTAACGAAATGGAATCTCCGTAGAAATTTCAATGGTTTCACTTATCTTGGCTCGTTAATACACTCTCGTAGGGGACTGTGATCTTGACGTATAAAACAGAATCAACAAAGTTCAAGCCAACTTCTCTCAACTCCGTTAGCATTTGTGGAACCGACGGGAAATCAGTGTAAAGACAATTTTTTTTTAGAAAAAGTTTTTTAAATTCAATACAATAAATAACCGAGTCAAACTAAAAACGAGCAGATATTAACATTAATAGGGTTGGCAGCCTCCGAGCCTTCTCAAGACCATAACATAATTTGCAGTTTACATAAAACCAAATTCATTTTAAATGTTTTAACTTTTTTAACTTTAACAAATCAGAAGCGATTAAGATTTTAAGGAGTAGGCTTAAATATTAGTATATGTATCCTGAACTGTCAATCCATATTGTTTTTTTTTACTATATCTTAAGTTATGTTCTGGTCTTTAGAAGACCTCGTATAGTCTCATTTTCAGTTAAGCTTCGTTGTTTATTGTATTTTCTGCAAGATCAGAGGAAACGCTATAGCCTTAAATAAAACTTCAATTGGGATAAAATCCTTTAAATAGACAGTGTTTCACAAACAGTGATAGGATTTCACAAATAATACCAGATATTTCGGTCAGATATGCAGTGACCGTCATCAGTAGTAAAGGCCATGAGGTTTCAATGTTTTTTTTTCCAAAGGCACTTCATATGAAAAGGTTGTCGTCTAAACCTCGAAGGGAGCTCATTCGATGGGAAATTGGAAGTTCTAGTGTCTTTTTTAAGAGTCAAAAGTGATCGGAGGAAAACTAGACCTCTCCTACGCCCTTTTACCTCAAATTACCTGATCATAATTTTGAGATAGCAATTAAGTTAAAAATAGTCCAAAAAACAGATAACAAAAACTTCGAGATCTACAAAACCCCTCAGAGCCCAGGGTCAAGTGTTGTAAGTTATGCCCCGAAGGATATAAAATCTTTATGGAAGGGAAGACCGTATAAACATCAGAGGAGGCTCACTTGTTTGGAAATTGAAAGTTATAGTTCTCTTTTTAAGAGTCAAAAGGGACCGTAGGGTATTTAGATCACCCTTTCACGCCTTCTTATGCCCACATGCATCTTATGAAAAATTTGAGACAGCCCTTTTGTTTAAAATAGTCAAAAGATCAGATAACAAAAAGTTCAGCTAGGGTTGTAAGTTAAGCCCTGTGGGGGAACAAGGGTTTTATGGAACAGATGGTCGTATAAACTTCAGAAGGGGGTCACATTATTAAAATTTAAAGTTCTAGCTTCCTTTTTATAAGTCAAAAGTGATCAGATAGCACCAAGCCCCCCGCCCCCGGTATGCCTTCTTTTCACCGAATGCATCCGATCAAGTTTTTGAGATAGACCAATCAAGTGGATAACTGTAGATTCAGCAACAATTATTTTGTAATTTGAAGAAGAAGAAGATTGTTCCACCTTCACAAAAAATTCAACTTACATTAAGGTAAAATTAAGAAGAAAAGTTTACAACTCATGACTTTAAATGAACCCTCTCAGTCAATAAGCCGTAAAATAACAATGACCGGTAATTTATCTTTTTTTACGATATAAATATCAAACAACGATATAAAAAACGACAAACTAGACTGCGGCTGTTAGATAGAAAAGATAAAAAAATAAAACAACTCGGATATTTCGCAAGTATCAAAACTAGGGTTCTTCAGCACAAGAGAAACAAAGATAAAGACCAAATTAAAACTAAAAAACAAATAAAACCACCGCCAATAAAATACAATTGTCACAACTGATCCACGTAGGGAAAAGAAGCTATTAGAGTTACTTCGTTGAGAACACCAAAGCAACTGAGGTAAAAATTAAAAATCGAGAAGAGTAAGTGGAGATCTCTTTTAATTAATAAAATATCCAGAAAAGGCAATTTGTCATTTTATTCAAACTCAACTGTAAATTTATTTTTATTATCAAAACTATTTAAATGTTTACAAAACTGGTCTAAGGAGTCCAAACCATGTTTCCAAACGCAGACTACATCATCCATGGACCTACCTCAGAAACAAGGGAGATTCTAAAACTGTGTATAGCGGAGATTTCAATAGAATCTATAAAAAGATTTGCCAATAAAGGAGAGAGAGACGCCCCCATGGTTAAACCAAAAACCTGCGTGTAAAACTCCCCTCTAAAACCAAAATTAAAAGAATATTCATTTACCAGGATAACTAGTTTCATAATGACTTCAATATCCAATCATTCACTATAAATACATATTGTTTTAATTGTAACGCATTTGTTTATCTGCTGATGACGGTCAGTCTACATATGATCGAAATATTCAGGACTTTTTGCATCTGTTTCACTGTCTAATGAAAGGACTTATCCCTATTTGAATTTTTATTTGTTTGACAGCTTCACTTATCTTGGTATTATTATTATTTTGAGTAAAGTCGGTGGGTTCCGTGAAGATGTTTTTTTTTAAATTTTTACAGTTTTATTACATTAATAAAATTCTGATTTATTGGGGTAAAAATAGTTTCTCCAGTTTATCTAGGTGATATATACAGTTTATTTAAACACAGTATCAAAATTACGAGGAATGTAAAGAAAGTGGAGAAAGCATTAAAAAATTAACTAGGGAGGTGTAAAGTGGAGACCATGGATAAAATTGCCAAGGATCTGGAAAATGCAGCTACACGGAATAAAGTGCCTTACCTACATCTGCCAGCTGGGGTTGTCATATTTGGTAGCAAGAAAGGGGAAATATCTGAACCTTTTGGGAACTCATATTCGATCTGATGCTCATATCGCGGAAAGTTGTGTAATACCAACGATCAGATCGACTAAAAATTCATACGCAAAGAAAAAGCATTAATTCACGCAATCCTTCAGCAAGATAGTGCACGATTTCTGTTCAGCAGCGATAATTTATTTATTATTACCACAATAAAAAAACTTTCACTTGTCGAACTTATTATAATGCCCTTGGAAATTAACTGTTTTTACTGTTGAATACTGTTGAAAAAAGAGTTGCGTCATGTCATTGTCAGGCGATACCATTCACGTAAACTCATCTTTAGGTAGAAAGTAGTGTTGCGCTACCTTTGGGTTAAAAAGAGTTGCGTTTCCTTTGGGTTAAAAAGAGTTGCATCCAGTTTAACTACATAGAATGCAATTGGGATACCCTTCCATCTAGAAAAAGCATTAAATAGGAGGTCAAATGGTATATCATTTCCCTTATCTGATTTCTGTCCTATAAACAACATTCAAGAAAATAAGTTCAAAAATAATACCAAAAAATAAAATCAGCGAATTTTTGAATATAGCCTATGGCAATATCTTGGCAACGTCAACGGTCAAGCTGGCGACGTGGTAAGGGAGCTCACATACCTCTAATCAATTCTCACATAGCACACTTGACTCATAAATCTCTAAGAGATCAGTCAAGGTGAATTCCATTTGGACGACTCAAGAGAGCTATCTTCCTCAAACTACAAATTAGACACAAAACCGAAGCCCAAATTTACAATGCCACAGTCTCAAGCATCACGCTATATTATTCGAAGACGTGGCCGATAACTCAGACGCAGCTACTGAAAGTCGATGGAGTTCCATCAGGGCACTTCCTTCGTATTGAATGCTACAAAATTGTATGACAAGATCCTCAATACTGAGATACTGACCACATTATATTCAGCAGTTTTGCTTTTTCATTAGCAGTAGTCAATCTGAATATTATTATTTAAGCGAAAAAGGATAATATTTCTTTTCAACCCTTCTTGGGGGTAAGCTAGCAGCACACATATTGTCCTACACTGCCGTGTCTTTTTTAATCCAAATATTTTCTTTTTTAACGTATTTTTGAGGGCCAGAAATATTTTTCTTATCTCCGTTTAGTTGACAACTGTTTTGGGTCGAAGAGTATCGGCAATTTGTAAAAATGAAACTGGCACCAGTGTACCAGGGATAATACCTGGAAAAAATATGACAATTGTGAATATTTTGCAAATGCTTTAACCCATTCAAGATAGTATTACTGGCTTTCCAACCCCCCTCTATCCCCAGTAGAAAAATATATTCTGGCACCTATACCAATTTTGGTGATAACCCTTTGCTGGGAGCAGAAGTCTATAAAACTTGGGTGTTTATTTTTCAAGTGAGTAATAAGCGCATTTTTCTAAATTGTAAAATATATGCTTTAGGTAAGGATCTTGATAAATACGAAACTTTCCACGGTCAATGGAGTAACAATGAAACCCCATATTTAAAAAAATCATATTCTCTCACTCCGCTTACAAGCAAGGTCACAGCTGGACCTATATTAAACTACAATTAGCCACAGGATTCATACTCATATGAAATTCCAAAAAAATGTATAAAAATCCAAATTTTACAACCTAGCAATTTAAGACTTCAAAATTGATTCCCCAAGAACTATTCTCCAAAATCTAGAAGAAAAATGGGGTCACAACTTCAGCCTTTCGAAGATACATTTCTACGTTAGAACCTAGTCCTGTATTATGTGAAGCTTAAGAAGTTTAATCTCGGACACATACATTTTGTTTCATTTGACATTATTTATATAGAGAAAGAAAACACTAACTTCCATCAATTCGTGGTAAAGATGGTGTTTAATTCCATCGATTTATGCCTCTAACGTATTTTTGTATCCAATCACATTAACCCTAAAATATGTTAGAAAAGAAAGCCAAATAATCCCGATGCCGCCCTTTTTACTCGATTGGTTCTTCTGTATCATATTTTAAGCCAATGAAAACAACAAATATTTTTGAGTCACAAGATTTTTTTGCAAGTAAACCTTCTGTGTCTCTGTCATTCAATAAGCCCGATTAGGTAAAATTCTAATGTTTCGTCTCTTGCAATTTCTAACCTAGGAACAACGCCGTTGAAAAATAAAAACAAACAAACTGAAGAACCAACTAATTTACTATAAAGCGAAACACGTGGCTATATTGAAATTTTGTGCACTAAACAAGGAAATATAATTAATTAATCGTCTCTTCATATTAGATATTTTGTGATTATATATATATAGAAAAAATATCTGGTCAGTCATCTAGTCAAATTAATCATTGACACTCAGTCAAGATCTTATCTGGGGGAGTGGTATACCCCCCCTCCGATTTTTTGTCCGACTCATAAAAAACATAACAAATAAGAAAACAAAGAGATTTTTGATGTCTTTTGCACCCCCACCCTCCCCCCTAATTTTTGTGTGTGAAATCCATCCCCCCCCACGACCCCGAAAAAAATCCCGGATACGGCCCTGCACCCAGTGATACTTATACTGTTTTCTCACAAAAGAACTTTTTGGTTTTACATTTTTGGACAACACTCAACCAATTAAAGTAGAAGAAAACTGATTTTTCAAGAAAGTACGAGACACCGGGTTTTATTTGGGCTGATTTATTTACCTTCCAAATCACCTTATCGGATGATTTGCCCCCATCATGCATTACACTCCCAGCCGAAGATCACGAGGCGCTACGCAAACCATTGGACAGCATGTGAAGAAGTATTTTTTTTTTTTTATCCAAATAAAGGCAAATACAGCCAATCACTAACTCGGCTGCATATGGCTCATATTGGCATAAGCACTACTGGAGATATGCACAAGATGTGGTCCTTCAGATTCAATACTTAGTAAATAGCAGAGAAAATTTTCCTTATTTTTTCTCGGAGTTTTTCCCACAAACAGTTAGATATAAACCATGCTTTTGCCAAATATGTGGACTTTTCAGAATCGAATCTGATCAAGTCCATCAGTATTTACAATTCTTGAGGTTTTATCATCAAAGTATTTGACTAGCACTCAAATTTCTCTCTCTGATAACAGATAATTATGCCAAAAGACAGTATAAAATTGTTTGACAAGTTTCTCTTTCTTTCAAAGCCAACTTGGATATTACGTTCTAAAATATTATGTGCCCTGTTCCAAAATATACTTAATTTTTTTTTCCGCCCTAGACAAATGAGTAAACACCAAGAAATCCTGGATATTTTCCAAACCGGTTGATTCTACAAGTGAAACCAAGTACAGAAACGAAGCGCCTATTTCATTTCCCCACCACTATTGCTCTGACAGCGGCACCAACGGGGAGAAGGCTTTTTTACCAACCATGTTCTTTAATATTCGTTACTTTTTATTTATAAAGACACCGAAAAAAAATTTTTTTTCTTAAAAACGTTTTTTATCGCGAAAACGACACGCGGCAGGTGACAAAATACATTGGACATATATAATTTGGGCTATATATTCGAACATTAATGGCGTGGGGGTAAAGATAAAGAATTACGACAGCGTGAAGTTGGGAAACAATTCTTACTTCATAATATGCAGAATAATTTTAGCTAACACATTTTGTGTGCAGACCCGATATACTTTTGGCAGACACTCCAGAAGAAAAACTCGAATTTAAACAAAAGTTTTTTTTTGCTTTTATGTTTTATCGTTTTTTTAGATGTTTTGTTTAGGCTAATTTTTCTTTCTCTTGATAATGGCTTCCAAATGTGAAGCAGAAAGATTTGAACTTTCATTATAATTTTGTTATTACAATTTTTTCTCCAGTTTTATTGAAACATTTTAATATACATTCGTTTCAAATGTATTTGAAAAGCAAGTGTGGTCTAAGAATTTATTCGATTAACCCCCCTCCCCCCACTTCTTTAAAAGACACCTGAAGGTGCTTTTAATTAAAACGCATTAAATTGATCTCGGAAAGAAGTAAAAAAAAAAAGATAGAATTTTAAATATAATATTAATTATTAATAAATTAATTAAAAATTATAAAAAAAAAAAAAAAAAAAAATCTAATCACAGCCTTTAATATTTTTTTGCTAAAGTATACACTTTTATTTACTTAAAAATTTAATAAAAAATTTAAAAAATATAATTAAATTACATTAAAAATGTCATTAATCTCATTTAAAAATGTCAAACAATCTTTTATTTAGAAACAAAAATACTTTATGTCTGTTAGAAGCACTTTTTAGAATAAAGTAAAAATGACTGTGACATAACCTAATTCAAAACTGCTAAAGATGTTGCTAGAGATCTGTGGATTGTTTTGGGTAGCCGACTGACTGACCGTATCTCAAATAGTAAGCTACACGGAAAATGTGGTTCAATCTCGCTTTCAAGGGCTATAATGAGAGAATGGTTGAAATGGCTGGGGCATGTTCTACGGATGACAGAATGGCAAAGATTCTTGCCTGCCAACCATCTAGGATCAAACAAAAAACAGGTCATCCATGTATGGGGTAGGAGGAGGCAAAAAGGAAAGATTTAAGGAAAATGTAGCTTCTAAGAGTGTCATGAGGGAGGCTTTGAATAGACTGGGATGAAGGAGGACCATGTGTAGCTCTGTTGGACTCAGAGGCCTAGGTACCGCAGTGACTTCTTAGTAGTAGTAGTATTAGTAAAGAAGTTGCAGAA
Source organism: Artemia sp. Qi Xiang Cuo (assembly GCF_049724085.1). Lineage (NCBI taxonomy): Eukaryota > Metazoa > Arthropoda > Branchiopoda > Anostraca > Artemiidae > Artemia > Artemia sp. Qi Xiang Cuo. Next base: position 11,130 of record NW_028300431.1, on the reverse strand, counting down.
ATAAGGAAGATAATAGCAGTTATTAGGAAACAATCTTTTGGCTGCAATTTCTTCTAAAAAGTTTTTTTCCTTTGTTTGGTTTCCTGACAGAAAAATAGGGGAAAAGCTAACTCCTGACAGTTGGGAGTAAAATTTAAAAAGGAGACAAAGAGAAATTCAAAATAGAGGAGAAAGAAAAATCATAATGAGAAAAATAATATTATTAAAAGGAAAGGTAGAAGGGACATAAAAAATATAATGAAATAAAACTAAAGATTTAAAAAAACAACCAATGAAAATTATTGCTTGTAATAAAATGATTTAAGGCAGGGAGCAGAAAAATACTTAAAAGGAAAAGAAACGATTAGAAATAAAGCACTTGACAATTAAGGCCAGAAGGGTTCATTAAATTAGACTAATTTAAAATTATGATGTTATGAACTTATGAAATTATGTGAACTATCATAAAAAATAATGTCTTTCTAATCCTTTTGCCGTAAATCTGCTTTTGTCCACTACAACCTAGCTTGAAATCTGAAGCAATTTAGCATTTTAGCTTTATTGATACCACAATCCATGCAGGTTTAAACTACTTAAGGATATTTCAAGCCAGTTTTCTATCCTTTTTTTCTGAAAATGAATCTACTGTCCTACTAAAATAAAATTGAAAATCCCATGACCAAAGTAGACTATTTGATAATACTTTAATAAACAGTATTTTCCAGGTTTACAAAGAGAAAAAAAAATTCAAGGCATAAATGAAAATTTAAAAGCACTAAGCATCAACCACAGTTCATATAATTATCCAGTATGATCATTCCCTATCTCACCCATTATAAAAACCCGGACCGAGGTGCGAGTGCTCCAGAGAACGTAGAAACATAAGCGGCGTCAGATCTTTTCACGGGTAGACAAGTCAGACGCGAAACAATCGGAAACAAGTGGAAACCCGCTATTAATAACTGCACGAAGAAGTGGGAGGAGCTTTTTGTTCGCACCGAGAACGAAGACCAAGAATGATCTGCGATATGCTTACTGGATAATTATATGAACTGTGGCATCAACCTGAAATAATAATAAAACAATAGACGCAGCAAGGAGTCATATGCAACTTGTAAGAGAGGGAACTGGCCCTAGTACCAATAAAACAAGATTACTAACACCATCTAGCATTCAATGTGTCTTGGCATTTTCAGGCTTCTTAATTTTACTTTTCTTTGAGATCTGATGCTTAATGGGACAGTAATCTTGCCAGTTACTCTAATTTCGTTTTACTGCCGCATCTAACATATCAAACAAATACTAAATACTAGATGGCGTTAGCGTTTTTTTTCACCAACACTAGACAAATCTGAACCAAAGTTTAAGGTGAAAGCATGCTTATGATTCATTATTAATATTTTGCTTTTCTTTAGTTGCTGCCCCCTTTAGAGGTCATTCCCCATGAGTTTTCCCCAACTTTAGCAATATTCTCTTTTTGAGGCACTGCTTAGGAGAATGGATGCTGCTTAGAAAAATATAGTTTAAAATTAATATGTCAGTTTCATTCTTTCTTTTAAGAATGCATAACAGTAAATAATAGTTCTAAATATAAGCTTGTTAATGATCGTAATAAATTGGTGAACCGTCTAATGGTTTTGAAATATTGCTAATTTGAACTTTTCTGAGGTAAGTTTGTCTTGCATTAAATAGGATTGAAACAAAAACAAGTGCTAAGAAAAAATTTTGGATCACCTTAAAACATTTTGCACCACAGTCTGCAGTTTTTTATCAATTAGAAGCAAGTCAGGTGTTTTCTGTCAACATAATATATTAGTAATAAGATAGATTTAATAAAAAAAAGCATACTGTTGACGATTTAAAATATTACTTTAGATTAAAGAACGCAGAAAAAAAACAACATAAAAACAGCTAAACGGAAAAATAAGGAGAAAATAACTGAACAATAAATATAAATAATAAAAAAAAAACCAACAGTTATAAAAAAAAGAAACTGTGCTAAAATTTTTTACGAAAAATTGAGCTTATTCTAGTACTGGAATATGACATTTAGGATAAAAAAAAACATATTTAGGATAAAAAAAACCTAAATATGAAAAGAAAACCATATTCAGAAGTATTAACTCGATAATTAGGATTAGTCAAAAAGTTAATAATAATAAAAAAAAACTTGATTGCCAAACTTTTTGATAATTGATTTTTAATAGTGTTCAAACACTACAAAAAAAGTTAAAAGTAAAAGTGTGCAAGAGATAAGAGATTAAGAAGACACAGGGGAAGAAAAAACAAATGACACAGAAAAAGCACTTCGACAACACAAATGAAGAGGTAATAATAGTAAAGTAAAAACAGCTTTCTTACTAATGTAAACTTTAAACAAAAAACAGCTTAGCAAGTAATAGCAAGGAAAATAATATCAACACAAAATAAAGAGAACAGAATTCCAAAGAGGAAACGAAATTCAAAATCTCAAAGTAGGAACAAGAACCAAACGAGCAAGTGGAACAGCACTGGAATCATACTGGATTGGAGACGATGAAGAGCTTCATCTAAAGAGAGAAAATATATATGAAAAAAATGTCATTATTTACTCTTTATCATTTTCCAAAAACTTGCTAATATTTCTAGGAATTAACATAATTATATATTAAATAACCTTTCCTTTTTTAATTATTTATTTCATTAATATTGTTTATTATACTGTTTTTGTCTTTTTTTTTGTTACTTTTGTTAATGTTTTATTAAAAGAAAACACACTTTTCAATTTATAGATCAATTTTTGATGAAGTAAAAATAATATTGATGGCTTTTAGAAGATTTAAGAAGAAGGGAAGACGAAAAGTAACAGCTATCTTACTTCTAAGCCATGAATAGCCTTGAGATATCTTTTCTTTGCTGTTTCGTTGTTGATTTTAAATGAATCGTTAATGGAAACTATTGGCCATTCCGTTGTTCCCGTTCGCCATTGTTCTGATTCATTCGTTGTTACCCATCAAGAAGTATTTTGCACCTTAACTGGATTCTTGGAAATAATTGTGATATTTCATAAAGTTATTAATTAATTAATGTTAATAATATGAAAATAAATTAATAGCCTTATTAAAAAAATTTAAATTATATGAAAATTAAATCTAATCAAATTTGAAATTCAACTAATTTAAACTTAAATTAGCAAAAATTAATTGAAATAAATTAATTAAAAATTTTACTTCTAACAAAAATAGCGAATTTATAGCTGTCCAGCCACTTCACAAGCAAGATCATCGCAAAAAAGACTATCAATACTCAATAATCCTGGCTGAACCAAGAAAAAGTTCAAGAGAGATTTGAGGGGTGTTATGACGACATTTTATTACTTATTGAAGCTAAATATCTAATAAACATTCCTCAGATTAGGAATCTTATCATCAATTAAAAGTCCTTTACTGACCTCTCTCTTCATGTTAATGAACTTAACTTAAAATTACAAGAATTTTAGGGTTATCTTTGAATTCATCAGACCTTTTGAAAGTAAATCTCAAATTTTCAAGCAAGACATTGAGACTAAAACACATAGTAGGCCTATTTTCTTGGCATAAAGAAATATTTCAAAGGCTAACAACACGTGGGAAGTGGTAATTATTATTGTAATTACATTTTATAATTATACTCATACATTATTTATTTGAAATATTAATTCATAAATCATAATTTTTTTATTATAAGATTTGTAATAATTATAATTAATGGTCCCACAATTAATTATAATTATATAAATAATTAATTATAAGCATAGCATATATTAAATATGTAACCTAATCTAGGTACCCCCCCCTAAACCCCAAAAAACAACAGTTTAAATATTGCCAACGCAATGAGAAATCACACTTGGTGAAAAATTATAAATACAATTTTTTTTATTATTACATTTTTAACTACTACTACTACTACTAACAACTCACCGCAGCACCAAGCCGCCTGAGGCCAACACAGCTACGCACGCTCTTCCTCCACCCCAATCTATTCAAAGCCTCCCTTTTTACACCCGCCCACGAAGTTCCCCTTTCCTTTAAATCTTTCTTTATGACGTCCTCCCACCCCAGACTGGGACGACCTGCTTTCCATTTAGCCCTAGACGGTTGGCCGAAAATAACAATCTTCGGCAATCTGTCATTCTTCATCCGCACAACGTGCCTTAGACACCTCAACCTTTCTTTCATTATAGCCCTAGAGAGCGGTATTGAACCACATTTTTCGTATAGCCTATTGTTTGAAATACGGTCAGTCAGCCGGGTACCCAGAACAATCCTTAAGCAATTTCTCTAGAAAACATCTATAAATCTTCATCCGCTTTTCGGAGCGTCCATGCTTCAGAGCCATATTTGACCACTGTCATCATTGTGGCTTCTAATATTCTAATCTTGGTTTGCAGACTTATATTTCCTATTCTTCCAAACTTTTTTTCAACTGTGAAAAACACCCTGAGCCATGGCTATTCTGCTTTTAACATCTCCACCGCTCCCACCATCTTTACTAATAATACTACCAAGGTAAGTGAAGTTGCCCACCTGATCAATGTTTTCATTAACCAACGTCACCCTTTCATCTACACTTATTCCTAGCCTTAGTGACTTAGTCTTCTTAGCATTAATTTTAAAACCAATTCTAGCACCCTGAAATCTCAAAACCTCTAAAACTTCATTCATTTTGCTCAAACTTTCATCTAGGATGCTAAAATCAGCAGCATAATCTAAGTCCAAGAGACCTTTTCCTCCCCATTTGATTCCGTGGTCTCCCATTGCCTTTCCTGTGCTCCTTAAAACAAAGTCCATCAAAATAATCCATATAAAGGGGGATAGAACATAACCCTGCTTAACTCCTGATTTAATAGAAAACCAGCAGCGAACCTCATGTCCTACCTTAACCACAGCAGTGTTATTCTCGTACATAGCACTAATCACTTTAATGTATTTTTCTGGTATACCATACAAGGATAAAACCTTTACTAAAGCTGTTCTATCAACAGAATCGAACGCTTGCTCATAATCTATAAAACTGAGGACCAAAGGTGTTTGAGAACTCAGGCACTTCTCAATTATTAGCCTAAGAGTGAAAATTTGGTCGACACATCCTCTACTCGGTTATCCTCAACTCTATCTTGGTTAAGCAAATTTTTAAAATGTTCGGCCCAGCTCTCTTTAGTTTTTTTCTTATCGCTAATTGCGGCCCCATTTTTATCTTTAACTGGGCCAATTTCAGATTGACTACTCCCTGTCAATATGTTAACATGCCAGCACAATATTTTACTATTATGCCGTCTAGCTGCATCTTCCAGACCCTTGGCAATTTTATCCATGGCCTCCACTTCACGCCTTCTTAGTTCATATTTTAATGCTTTCTTGACTTTCTTTACATTCTTTTTGTTTTTATCTGATTTACCACTCAGAGAATTCTTGTACAAGTCATTTCTCCTTTCTATTAAACATAAAGCTAATTCACTATATTCTTATCTGCAGTTCTAGCTTTCTTCCCTAATACACCTTCAGCAACTTCACAAATTATTTTTCTAAAATTATTCCAACCATCTTCCACATTATCAAATTTTAAACTCTCAAGTTTAGTATTCAACTGTTCCTGGAAAGTTTCTATCAAATTCTCATCCTGGAGTCTACCAACATCGTAACTTCTCGGAAGGTAGTTACCCTTCCGACACTTCAGCTCTAAATTAACCCTAGACACTACTAGATGGTGATCTTTACTTTTAACATCAATAACGGCACTCCTATATACCCTAGTAACATTTGTAACAATTATAATTGTTGGTAATGTTTCTAATTATTCTAATTTTTACGCCCACAATTTGGGGCTCTACGTAAAAATGAGAGGGTCCAACAACCCTTCGCCCCCCTTTTCTCTTTCAGGTTTTTAGCAGAAAGGTCTCACCTGTTTTAAAGCGAAACCATGCACGAGTTTTCAACTTGTAAAATTGGAGGAGCAAAGCAAGTCCAAATAATAATAATTATTAATTATATAAATTATTTAATACTTGTGTAACAGAACATAATACTCGTGAATTTAACAATTCAGTAAAAGATTCAACCCGTTTACAAGCCTGACACTGACAATTAAAATAATTAACAATCTCGATGTAGTTTATTACAATATTTTGGATTAATTAAAGGATTTACTATGTGTGCAATTTGACGGCTTAGAGATGTGAATGATAGGTTTTCAGGATTGGTAGATAGAGGTCGATTTAAGATCGGTGGTTGAAAACTGAGAATTTTGAACAGTCTACACCTATTAAGTCAAACACAAGTCTCCCTAATCCTTTTTCAGGATGCCCGTCCATCACCGTTAGTATTCATTCAATCTCTCACCCGCTGTAGACTGTAGCGACTTCTTTTTCCCAACATGGCACACATTTGACACCGCACGGATAGACCCTGGACAATACGTCAGAACCTTAGTTTAGTTGCAACCTGACATTCAATCAGATAACAGGCTAATGACACTTGGGTAATGTATTTACGATGGCTGCAAAAGCAGCGGAAAAAACCGTGATATGGGGATATCTTTGCATGGAATTCCTGCAAATAAGTAAGTATCTCTATTTTACATTCGTATTTAAGTATATGTAACTTTAAAATAGATATATATAAGTCTAAGCATATAAGCAGCATCAGATAACTTTAGAAGGTGATTTAGCCTATTTAAAATATGTAAATAGCTCCTTTAGACAGCCCTAGTTTTTAAGTCTACGCTTGCTACAACACGATATGAGTAAGGTGCCTGATGTAGTATTTTCTAGTGTTAAGATCATGGAACACTTTTTGAGCCAAATAAAACTGTACAATGCATTTTTCTTTGCGTATTTTAGTTGTTCATCCTCTCAGCAGGGTTGCCACCAGGACCAAATAAAAATCACTAGCTTTTCACCAAGAAAATCATCAGCATTTTACCAAAATCACCAAAAAATCGGTGGTCAATAATGATAGGCTTTACACCAAAAAGACGCGTTGGATACCCCGAGGTAAGCATTATGTTTTTCAAAGGCCTTCAACTATTTCAAGAAGAAATAGAATTTGTACCAAAAAACGGAATTCCAACCAAAAACTGAATTTGTGATATAAAATCCTTTTGCTGGACATAAAAAGAGCCTTTTTATTTATTTAACTACTATTTTATCTTTCTGTTTTTACTTTCTAAAACCTTTTGTTTTTGCTTTTTTCTTGGTTTCCATTGAAACGAATAACCAGAATAATCTTTTTTCGTCCTCCAATCGAGATTCCTTTGCTTATGAGCGTTTTTAATCCCTGTGCCACAGTATGCATCCTTCATGGTATTAAATAAAAAAAACAAGTTTTTTTTAACTGAAAGTAAGGAATGACGTTAAAACTTAAAACGAACAGAAATTATTCCGTATATGAAAGGGGCTGTCCCCTCCTCAACGCCTCGCTCTTTACGCTAAAGTTTTTTTATTGTTTAAAAGAATAAAGTTGTGAGAAAGTCAAACTTTAGCGTAAAGAGTGAGGCGTTGAGGAGGGGACAGCCCCTTTCACATACGGAATAATTTCTGTTCGTTTTAAGTTTTAACGTCATTCCTTACTTTCAGTTAAAAATAACTTGTTTTTTCTTATTTAATTTTTGAACATTTTTGAATTAATGCGGGTTTTGATTTTGGCTCACCGTACATGAATAATTAAAGCGAAATTTGCATATTATATTTGGTTAAATGGCTTTCTCGAAACTTGTTTAATTTTATTTACGAACGTTTTTATTAGTAATAAATATACGTAACTTAGAATTAACTTACGTAACGAACTTCTATATTCATAAATTTTTAACACGCATATTACGGGGTTCGCCCCCTAGTCAATACCCTGCTCTTTAAACTATAGTTCGAATTTTTTTTCCAGTTCTTTAAAAATGACCTCTTAATCACAATCAGTTGATCAGTTGAAAAACTTGTTTTTTTTATTTTAGTCCTGATCTTTTTCTTTAATACTGCTGGGAAATCCGGCGCCCCCTTCATAGCAATGTCCCGTCCCCCATGAAAACTTCCTTCATGGAAAGATCCTTCCATATAGCCCCCGACCCTCTCCTTCCCCCACCTACCAGAAAAAATATCCTCTGAAAAAGTCTGTATACTTCCCAATAACCAATACTATATGTTAACATTGAGTAAAGTTCATAACTTTCAGCCCTCCCCCTGGGGACTTTGGGGGATCAAGTCATCCTAAAAGACATTTTTATCATATTTTCGACCATGCTGAACAAAATGGCTATCTCAAAATTTTGATCGGGTGACTTTGGGAAAAAAATGAGCGTGGGAGGGGGCCTAGTTGCCCTCCATTTTTTTCACTTAAAAAGAGCACTAGAAATTTTAATTTCCATTCCAATGATCCCTCCCACGATATTTTAGGACCACTGGGTCGATACGATTACCCCTGGAAAAAAAAACCAAAAAAAAAAACAAACAATAAAAAAACAAAAAAAAACGTAACCGTGATATTTATTTTGGCAAAAACTAGAAAAATCCAGTTTTGCAGATAGGAGCTTGAAACCTCCACAGTAGGGTTCTCTTATACACTGAATATGACTGTGTGATTTTCATTAAGGATCTATAACTTTTAGGGGGTCTTTCCCCCTTTTTTCGAAAATCAGCCAAATTTTCTCAGGCACGTAACTTTTGATGGGTAAGATTAAACTTAATGAAACTTATATATTTGAAATCAGAATTAAAATCTGATTCTTTTGATGTATCTATTGTTATCAAAATCCCGTTTTTTAGAGTTTCGGTTACCATTGAGCCGGGTCGCTCCTTACTTACAGTTCGTTACCACGAACTGTTTGAAACTTTGCAAAAGACCACTAAAATGGTGTCAATTTCTTATATATTTGTTATACCTCTGTAAAATTGTCATGGGTCAAGCCTATGCTGAGATATCAGATAAACTATAATAAATCTTCTTTCCCTGGTTACTTTGACAAGACACCTGTTATCGTCAATCATCTAAATACTGTGGTTCGGAGGTATCAGGAAAAGAAACATCTTGGCAAGAAACGCAAGGGCCAGAGAGCACGTAATTCTACCAGCCAGCATATACATCTTCCATAATTAAATTATTAAAGGCAGTCATTCTTCAACCCCCCAATTTCCCGAAATGTACCTGGACGAGTTGCCCCCCCCCCCTTGTGCTGAATTTGTTGCTGCTAGCTCCGTTAATTATCATCCTATCGTGACCGCGGCATGAATTACCAAGGCCTAATTTGAATATTAAAGAATTTTAACAATAACCAAGAGGGCGAAAAACCACCAGATCTGGTGATTTTTACCCGACAACCCATTTTCATCCAATAAAAAAAGTGTCCAGTAGTGGAGAACTGTTGCAAACCTGGCTTGATTAGCCGAGCGTGATTCCTTTCAACCACAGTATAAATATTATGAGTTTTGGATTTTTTTAATGTGATAATTTTCAAAAATAATTATCTGTCAATAAACATAAAATTATCTAAGTTACCTATTTATAGTTTAGAGATAACTTTTTATTCGTTGGAGGAAAACATTTACTTTACTTACGTCCCTCTTGGAAAGAAGGACTTGTAGAAGTTTCCTTTTACTAATTGTTCTTCTGGCAAAGAAAAAAGTTCTCCTTTTTGTTTTTCTTGATTAGCCTATGATTTGATTTTGTCTGCTAATTGAGTCGTGAATCGAAAAAAAACCCGGTTTTTACATATGCTTATCGTAATGTGTAAATTGGAATCGATCGTGCGCGAAGGCAGAGTCTGAATCTTGTGTGGCTTTTTAATCTATTTCACATCTCACATATTTTTAGTGGATAGAAATAGAGTATAGCCTTTGTCGATACTGTATATTGTGTCTACTGTGTTCTGACCAGTTAACATGTTAAATAAAAAATAATTTCATGGATTAACTGTTTACTTGTGGATAAAACTTGGCACAGAGGCTATTGAATTTTTCGGAGAAATAAATTTATTATGGCCAACATCTGATTACAAAAGTAATTAAATAAATTGAAAAAAGGTGTACCTTTATTTTTAATATTTTTGTAATTAAATAATTCTGTTAACATTGTTAATTAATTGTGCTATTAGTGGCCAATGAAATGAAAGGATAGATAATAACCAAGTCATGATGATGTCACAGTAACTAAGGAAAATATAAAGCACTTTTGAACCGCGCGTTATATATTGATTTGAGATTGCCTTCTTTTGGAATTTTATTTGCCGTAATTGTCCAAGAGAATGGAAAGAAAGAGAAATGATAAGAACTGATGGTGAGAATGAGAGTGTTGATAAATCCAAGGAAAGTCTAACGTCAACCCCTAAAACTCTAACAGGGGCTAAAAGGCCCAAGCCGGAGGATTTCATTCTGGATTTGAGTGGCAAAAGTTTATGACAATAATGTGAGAAAACAAATACAGAAAATATTGTAAGAATTTGGAAGCTGTTGGAAACTTAATAATCAGACGTAAAAGAAATTAGAGAGTCCCTTCATAGTGTGAAGACTGACGTGCAAAATATGCAGATAACTGTTTGTGACTCGGGAAAAAGATGCACGCGTGTGAAAGGTGACGCAAGAGAAATAAGTAATCGTGTAGATGGTCTGAAGTGTAAGACAGACAATCAGGAAAAACCCGTGAATGACTTATTTGCCCAAGTTACACCATTAAAAAATCAGTATCTCATGTTGCAGCATACGGAAAGAAAACACAACTTATTGTTCTGGAATGTGAGCACTGACCCACCGTCAGGTACAAAAAAATACCATTAAAAGAGTTCTGAATGAGGGATAGGAAATGGAATTGAAGGATATTCCACCAATTTCAGTGATATAAAAAGCGAGTAACATTATCAAATCAAAGTTACAGATTATAAGGAACGACATGCATAATGAGAAATGCAAAGAAATTAAGAACAAAGGAGTTGCAGTTTGGAAAACCAGTTTCTTTAGTGATGATGTCAACAGAGAGGTACGCCAAATTAGAAAGGAATTGGTGTTGAAAATAAAATATTTGATGGAGAGAGGTGTTGAATGCTGGATACCACCCGTAGTACCACCATTTCTTTCTTTTAAATCTGCAGTTAACGTTGAAAAGATTAAATGGTTCAAAGCGTTAAAATGAAAATAGGGGTTTTGAGTTAGTT